>NW_022985549.1:1010620-1012410 GCF_010093815.1 Pseudovirgaria hyperparasitica
GACTTAGTTTAAAGTAGAACGACCTAACGTTAAAGTAATAGAAATTACTATAGAACTATTCTAAATATAAAGAAGTGTTATAAAGTTACTATAAGATACTACGGATTATAGTAAATCGCACTATAATAAGAGTAGAAAACCCATAATCTTTAATGTTAGGGATAAAGTTTTACTAAATAGTAAGAATATTCATAGTATTAGGCTAAAGAAGAAGCTTAACTATACGATAATAGATCTATATAAGATTACTCGTGTAATTAATAACTAGGTATACGAGTTATAACTCCCTCCTACGTTAAAGATATATAATATATTCTATATTACGCTTCTTAAGCTATTTCATGCCTTATTATTACCGGATCGTTCTAAATAAATACTATATAAAGTAGTTACGTAAGAAGGTATAGATATCTACGAAGTTAAGTAGATACTTAGCTAGTAACACGCCGAAGATAGCACGTAGCTATATAAAATTTATTAGAAAGGATATAATTCTAATAAAGATACTTAGGAACCTATAATAAATATTAGTAAAGTAGCGATATTAGTATATAAGTAGCGATTAGTAAAGGAAGCCGCGGAATCGTAGAGAATTATACTAAAGTATAGTAATTTAACGTTTTTTAGTATAGTTTAGCGCTAAGAATAGCTATCTAAAAGGAAGAAGGTAAAAGAGATATAGATCTTTAAAACATTCTAAGGAATTAAGGAACTTCCTTAGAAAGTTTAAACTTAGAACTTTAAAAAATTTAACTAAAAAAGAGACTTAGAAAAATGATTTACTAAGAGAAATAGACATCAAAAATCGGTACCAATCGGTATAGATCAGTATAGATCACTAAAGAGATTAAAAAAGTTATTATTAAAGAAAGATAAAATTAAGAAAGCTAAAAGAAAATATAAAGATCTATATAGATCTATATAAACTCGTACTAATCTATCTAGAAGAAGTAAGATCGCTTTAAAATTAAAACCGAAAAACCAAAAACGCTAGATAAAAGAGATATATTAGCACCAATCAGTATAGATCTAAACCAATTAAGTCGGAGTAGGAGTAGAAGTACTAATTACCGCGATAGTTATATCTAATTCCTTCCGCTAGTTCTTATTTAGCATAGTATAGAGCTTTATAATATAAGTCTCTAGCCTTTCGTTCCGACACTATAAATTCTATATAGCGCGCCTTATAGCTATAAACTCCTCTATAGAAACCTATAGAGTAGTAGAACCCGGGATAGAGAGGGACGGACCGGCGCGGGCACGCTAAGAATTATATAAATTAGCGAAAAGATTTAACGATCGGTATAGAACTATATACCTTTAGTATAGAAACTTCTAGATTAGAGCTATCTTCCCTAAATTTACGGCTCTTTAGCACGCGCAAGGAAGGAACCTTAGCCTTTTTACTAGAACCTTTTCTAGGAATTTTAATATCGCTAGTATATAGAAAGAAGTCCGAAGTAGTAGAGATTTTAGTACTATTATAAAGATTAATATATATTAGTAAGAATCTATAATAATTTAAGAAAAACGATATTACCTAGTAATTGCGGTAATAATAGCTATAGTAGATTCCGATAAATCCTTACGGATCTTATTAGAATTATACTTCTAGGCGTAACCCTTACCTTAGGTATATAGCTCGTAGAAAGCCTTCTCTAAGGCGTTGCGATTAGTAGTACCACGCTCCTTATTAGTAGGGGTTACTAGAGGCCTAGTAGTAATCTATACTAATATAAGTAAATCTATATAAAGTTCTTTAAACTTACTTAAATACCTATAAGTAATAA
>NW_022985549.1:1013445-1054446 GCF_010093815.1 Pseudovirgaria hyperparasitica
ACCTATATAAGAAGTTAAGATAGATAAAATCTAGTTTATTAGAAAAACGCTTATATAAATCTTAGATCGGTAAATATCGGTAAGTATCTAAGACGAAGCGTAGAGAATAACTAAGGTCTTATAAGACTTAGAATAGGGATATAGAGATAGATAATAATCTAGGTCGCTAAGAGTAGCTTCCTAGAGGGAAGGGATAATTATTAGGACTTAGCCTTAGGTAGAACCTAATCTATATATACCTTAGCTAATAGGGTTAGGAGGTAACGTAAAGGGCGGTAAATAGTTACGTACTAGATAGATCGGCGTCTCTTTATATATATACTCTTAGATTCCTACCGAAAGGGTTCGGTAGTAATTCGTTCTATAATAGAATATACCCTATTATTCCATCTAACTACACTACTATCCAATAACCCTATTCTTATAAATTAAATTATAACTTATCCTAAGTATCTCGCTTAGGGGTAAGTTAACTATAAAATCTATAGTAATATCTTTCTATATAAAGAGGGGGACTAGTAGAGACTATAAGTTCCTATATAGCTTATGCCTAGGTGCCTTTATTCTTTGATAAATCGGATAAGTAGCTATCCATTCTTCGACGTACTTAGGTATATCTTTCTAAAAATAGTACTAACGAATCGAGCTTAGGGTATATATATACCCGAAATATCCTACTAGGTTAGCGTTATAGTATCGGCTAACTATAGTAAATTATATATTATCTATTAGTATATAGTACTTTCTATTATAGTAGAGTAAGCCGTCTATAAAGGTCTACTTATAGTCTACTTTAGTCTATAATAACCTATCTTACTATATTTTATATAACTTTAAAACTATCGGGTCTATCTTTTATAGATCTATAATTAACTAGGTAAGGTCTACTTAATATATACGCTAGGTACTATCGCCCTCTCTAATAGCGCCGATAAATGGCTCGCTAGAGACTTTAGTACCGTATCTTTAGTCACCGGCTTCGGTCTTATAAATTTAATTACTATTATCGGTGTTAGTATCTTACTAATCGTTAGATAACTTATTATCTAACCTCGTCCTTAAGAGTTAGGCCTATAGCTACTCTAGGACCCTATAGCTACTATAATCCTAGGCACCTTCTTTATAGTTAGGTCTTCTTAATATTCTATTAGCTAGGTTTATACTTCTAGGTTAATAGTAGATTATAAAGTAGAAATTTATAAGCTACTTAGTCTATTAAACCTATCGACGATTTAAAACCGTCGTACTTATAAACTCTATTAAGTTATAGTAATTAGTTAGTAACTTAACATTATATATAGTACCTTTAAGATAATATCGCCACTACTTAAATGACTCTACTATTACTAGTAGCTCTTAGTTATAAATAATATATCTAGTCTTAATATTAGCTATCTTACGTAAGAAGAACGTAACTAGATACTATTAGACCTTTTTAGACTCTATTAGTCTAGGCTAGAAGAGTATACCCAAGATTATAAATCCTAATATATTAGTTTTAACGTAAATAGGTTTAGTTAGATCGAAGTATACTAGTAATAGAGCGGTTATAAATGCTTCTTTAATCTTCTTAAAGGATATTCTTTCGACCTTAGTTAATTTAATAGGTTATAATTTAATATTATACTATTTCTATCTACTATAGACCGTAATAGACGAGTTAGTAGTAGTAGTAGTACGCGTATTAAGTAGTGCGGCTAAACGGGAGAAGTATTTAATAAATTTTCGGTAGTAGTTAGCGAAGCTAATAAAGACACGTATATCTTAAACGGATTTTAGTTTAGGCTAGTCTATAATAGTAGTAACTCTATCTCTCTCTATGGTTATACCTTAATTAGTAATAACGAAGCTAAGAAAGTTAATATAGTTCTAATGGAACTCGCATTTAGATAGCTTAATATATAGCTTATACTTTTCTAGTCTATCTAGAACTATACGTACGTGCTAGATATACTCCTCCTTATTATCTAAGAAGATAAGGATATTATCTAGGTACACGATATATGTTATATTAAGTAGGCCTACTAGCGCGTTATTAATATACGCTTAGAAGGTGCCTAGCGCGTTAGTTAGTCTAAAAGGGACCATAGTATACTTAAAGTATCTATAACGGGTTCTAAAAGCCGTTTTCTATTCGTCGCCTTCCTTAATATAAAGGCGATAGTAGACGTTATATAGATTAAGCTTAGTAAAGATCTTTATACGTTCTAGTCTATTAATAGACTTAGAGATAAGAGGTAGTAGATAACGATTCTTTCGCGTGATATTATTTAGACTATAGTAGTTAATATATAGATAGAGGCTTCTATCCTTCTTCTTTATAAAGAGAATTAGAGCTCCGGCTAGAGATATACTAGGTCTAATCTATTCTCGCGTAAGGTTCTTTTTAATATATTCTCGAAGGGCTTATAACTTAGGTTCTAAAAGAGGGTAGATAGGTCTATATAGAGGTTACTAGCCGTCTTCGAGATTAATAGTAAGGTCGGTAGATTAGTATTAAGGTAGTTTAGAGAAATCAATTGCTAACACGATATATTAGTATATTTTATACTAATATAGTAGGTTTTTGTCTACTTTAATACTAAGCTTACTATTTTATATAAGTAAGAGTATATAGATAGTAGAGATTGTCTTCTTATAATCTTTCTAGAATTATTCGTCGTCGATAAGCTATACTAGTTTCTATTAAGGGGGGTTTATACGCTAGCTAGCTATCTTCTTAAGGAAGTCTAGTTTTAGGTTATATTTCTTAAGCTATAGTATACCTAGGATTATATTAAAGGGACTATCTACCACGATAAAGGTTAAGTAGTAGAGTTTCTATTTCCCTCCGCTATCCTAGATACCGTATTTAATAGTATAGATACCGTATAACTTAATAGAACCGTCGATACTATAGAATATAGTATCTATTAGAGCTTAGATATTAGCGTTAAGTTCTCGTGCTTATTAGATTAATATAACGTTAGTAGCCGATCTACTATTAAGTATTATAGTCTAATATTATCTATAAGGGACCTCGATAGGTCTAGCCTATAGTTTAATATATTATTTAGCGGATTACCTCTCTATTATAGTCGCGTCTATAAGTCGCGAGGGTTTCTCATAGGCTATTAGTTTTTTATATTCTATACTAGGTAGTTAGGCGCGATGTATCCTAGCTACTAGCACTTATAGTATATAACTAGTTAGTTAGTTATATTAGCACTCGGTAGCTTCCCTAAACGGTACTTAGATACTATATAGCCTATTCTACTATAGGTATAGTAAGTAACTTTAGGTCATTTATACGAGTCGGTACTTATATCTTAATATATTAATTAATAGAGAGATCCACGATATAATCCGTATAGTTTTAAATTTAAGGTATAGTAGTAGCCTTATAACGTCCCGTGAGATCTATTACTAAATTGGTTTTAGTTAGATAATTTTACGTTAGATTAGATCATTAGAGATAGTTATATACTAGCGCGGCGTTAATTATTTATTATATACTAGTATCGCTCCGCGAGGTTTATAAGAGCTTAGAGGTCTATAGAGATTATTATTATAAGATTAAGACGGTCCTTTATATTTAGAGCAAGAGACCGTTTAAAGTTGTTATACTATTAAATTATATAATCTTCTTCGGCTTCTCTCTAGAGGGGCCGAAGGTATTTAAGAAGTTATAATAGTAACTAATTATCTTATTATCGAGTCTTAAAGATATAGCCCTAGGCCTAGTCGCGTTATTTAGCCCTATCGCTAAAATATTAGAGGAGAAATTCGGTAAACATATCCTAGTTATAGATATCCTTAGAATATTCGATTTAGTATACTATCTAACATTCTAAAGGCGTCGGGTTAAGGTAGTTCTAGGCGAATCTAATTTTATTACTATCGTTCGTGAATAGATAGAAGAATCAGCTATATTAGTAAGCCTATATATAGAAACTCTTTCTACTTTTACTATTAAAGTAAGGTGGTTTCTTAGATTAGGGTAATTAGGATAGTAGTAGACTAGGATAGATTATTTTAGTTAGTATAGGTCTATATAAATATAGATTAGTTATTACTAGAACTAAAGCGTGTAATATAGCTTTAAGTCTCGTAGTACGTCCTTAAGCTTCATTAAGTTTACGTAGTTATTACTTAAGTTAAATCTATTATTACCTCTCTTCGTATAGTCTAGTATATATATTATTATAAGGTATAGTTAACGTTAGGTAATTCTAACGGATTAACTTATTAACGTTAATAAGGTCTAGTCTTATATTAAGGTTAGGTCTAGTATAGTTCGAACTAGACTAAGTGTAAGAAGGCGGGCTCCACGCACTAACCAACTACACTAAAAGGACCGAATCTTGAAGCTACTACTTCAAGGGTAGAGCACACTACTTATATACGACTACTACACACATATATAATTAACTAGCAGGCCACGTGCTCCTTACGTGCCTAATATTATCCCCCTTTTTAAAGGCGCGTGTCCTTACGTGTTATGGGCATACTACCTTACGAAAGATAAACTAAACTAGCCGTAACGGGCCTAGTATAAACCATATATACATATAACTAATACTCGTAATACCGCCTCTAGTACTAGACACGCTAACTTACCGTAGTAACGTTACTACTATATTATCCGTTATATATATAAAGTACACGTAACGTGGCTAGCTAAACGGAATCGTACGAAATTCAATAACGGTTAACTAGACCGAGAGTTAAACCCGTGACCCTATAGTAGCTTTAAGATTATCACCTGCAGATCGCACCTGATGATAGATGGAAGACAGCCTTCCGCCTCCCATGGGGTGTATTTGAATTTAACGTCCTTCCATTCGGACTTAAGAACGCACCCGGAGAATTCCAACGATACATGGAAAACGTACTCTCGCCTGTAATTGGAGAGTCAGTCACTGTCCACATCGACGACATACTAGTCCACGCCACCACTATGCGGAAATGCGCCGCCCTTGAAAGCAAGGTTCGACAGATCCTCCGTGACCATCAGATCCTGGTCAACGATGAAAAATCCACCCCTACTAGCTTGGAAGTAGACTATTGTGGTTTCCATTACAGACATGGAACGTGCACACCAATTGGCAAAACCGAGGCAATCGCGAGCTGGCCAACGCCCACCAATCAAACCTCCCTCCGGACGTTTTTGGGCCAGACGCTTATGTTCAGGGATAACATACCTAGGTACGCGCACATAGCGCAGCCGTTGTACAGCTCAACAGGAAAAAGTTGGAGATGGACTGCTCAACAAAACCGGGCCTTCCTGGAGCTAAAGAACGCCATGACCCACATTGTCTCAACAAACAGACACCGACCGAATGAAGACATGACACTTGTCACAGACGCTTCGCTTTTTGCCATCGGCGCTATCGCCTACCAGGATGGACGCGTCATAGCGGTCTGGTCACGCGCACTAAATCCCGCGGAACGCAACTACTCCGCCAATGAACGGGAACTACTCGCAGTAGTAGACGCGCTAGTCACTTGGCAATACATATTTGAAACCTGCCCGACCATTCATGTGAAAACGGACAACATGATCAACGCCCACGAAATTAATCCCTCATCCAGGAACAGAAGGATCAACAGATGGATCCTAGATACTAGTGTCTGCAGATGAAGACCATGCACGCCACGCTTCATACCAGCCAGCAGAAATTCTACCGTGAAAAGGATGTCATCTCCACGGCTCAATACGTTATAGACTCGTGAAGTTCTTGAAATCGTGAATTCATGAGCGAACTTACACTTGTTCCCATATCGACCAACCGTAGTCAATTCATTGGATGACGGATGCAGAATTTGGCCACAGCCTACTGCTAGGTGTCCGGAAGACTTGATCCATTCTCCACCCGTTGCCGGAGCCTCCGGAACACCACACCAGTATCCAGCCACCAAAATATGCCTGTACAATGTCGGAATTCGTATCCTCGTTTGTACTACGACATGCCTGAGATTGAGCACTCCTCGATATAGACGTTATTGAGCTTGTTGGATGACAGAGGGCTGATCCGTCGATGAGAGACATAGAGTTCTGATTTTCGAATTCTATCCCATATACCAGTTTTCAATGCTTGGAGAGTTCGTCAATTGCTCCCTTGAATCCTGCCAATGACGGTTATTCGTAACCACTTTGGTCTCTTGCTCCTGATTTCTTGCTAAAAAAGAATCACCGAGCCAAGAGGTGTAGAACTTCCCGTTCCAATCATGTGGATGTCCGCTCAACCGCGCAACGGTCAAGATAGAGGGCGTTTCGATGATGCTCACTAGGTGCTTCTTCAAATGCCTCAATCTCCTTTGATCTCTTGCCGCCGGACCGCTCTCGCTGAAATTTAGTCGACCAACCAGCCCAACCAACGCCTAGAAGTTTCCCAGCATTGCGTTGATGCAGATTCATTCAATACTCACCTGTCCTGTACCTTGACGACTAAAGTGTACACAGGCTTCATGCGAAACAGGTAACAACGTTCGAATTCCAAAGTGGCCAGCTTGGGATCCTCTGCGAATACGAGACGCAGGTACCCCTGCAAGCCCACCGGGAACAGCAGCGCACTGTTTGTCTCAGAGGACCCAGCCTCGACCCACCGGCCGATGGCGCAGGCTACGGCAGACTGGCGAATATGACGCTTGGATAAGATTTCCCAAAATGGATGCCCAATCAATATGCACCCCCGAGCACAAAGTATCAGGAAGGCTCCAGAAGAGCAACGATGGTGGGACCCAGAGCCTTTAGACTTCCATGATCTACAGGTACCATCATATTTTCCACGCTTCTATGCGGTGGTAGCTTCGCCACGTGCACTAGCATAGGCAAATATATTGAGATTCTTGGTTCTTTCTGGCTGCTCATGAGCAGGGATGAAGTCACTGATCACTTGCCGCAGTTCCTCGAAGCTATCGATAATCTCATCCATTTTTGAGATGTGGTATAGGGATCCACATACCAGGTTCAGATGGTACGGTAGCTTGACTCTGGAGAAACCCCCAGGTGTACAAATAGAGATGTATCCCAGCTCTCACATCATGCTTCTGCACTCAACTCATCAGACACATTCGCTAATCTATACCTCCTCTTAATACCAATTTCATACACTCGTTCATCAATCAAGATGCAGTACTCTTTCTTCCTCTTCGCTGTTGGCGCTGCCGCTACCGCTGTGAATACTACCCTCAGCGCCGCTGCCCCAGCCTCCTCTACCTCTGCCTGCGATGCCGTCTACAACGCCTGCATCCAGCGCTCCCTCCCAAGCCCCAACTTTGCTGTCTGCAACTCCGAGCGTGCCGCTTGCGAATCTGGTGCCGGTGTGTCGACCTCTATCCCAGGTGGCTGCAACCCAGCGCACGACCCCAAGTGCACTCCTACGCCAGCACCTCCAGCACCAACTGGCAACTTGACCGCGAAGTGCGACGAGGTGTACAACGCCTGCATCCAGCGCTCCCTCCCAAGCCCCAACTTCGCCGTCTGCAACTCTGAGCGTGCTGCCTGCGAGGGTGGTGCTGACACCGTCGTTACCACCGTCGTCACCGCTTTCACCACTGTGTGCCCAACCCCGACTACTATGACCTACAACGGTAAAACCTACACCGTTACTGCGTCCACGACTCTTACTATCACCAACTGCCCTTGCACTATCACCCACCCAGCTGGTCAGCCCGCACCAACCCCGCCTGCTGGCAAGCCAGCCCCTGCACCACCAGCTGGTACTCCTGCCAGCCATGCCGGTACTGCCACCAAGCCTGCTGGAACTCCTTCAGTGCCGTTCTTCACTGGTGCTGCTGCCCACCCGACTGCCGGTGCCATGGGTCTTGTTGCCCTCGGTGTTGCCGCTCTTTTGTAAACAAGAGCGCAGTAATTTGAGATGGTAATTTGACGATGATTTATTGAAAGGGGAGAATAGACGTTGGTAATGCTGAGGAGATTTTGTACTATGCAGTGTCAGAAACGACGGTAGAATGGGGAGAAATGAAAAGACGAGTTACATCGCGATATGACCCTGCTCACTGCCAATCGTCAAAACGAAATGGCGCACACCATTGATGTGTTCACAACCCATGAATCTTCACAGCCTAATGCCTGATCTAGTTTGTTATCATTTCAAAACTCTGGCATGGCATTGATTGGATGCAATTTTAGGGCTGCTGTCATTAGCCCATCTGTATTCACGCTCAGAGTATATTTGCTGTGATGAGTGAATTTCGACTATGCTGAGGAATATGATGTAATACGGCTGTCCACGGCTGTTTGCCGAGACCTCGCCGCGAGTCTTCTTGGATAAGATCAGGAGCCTGATTCCGAATACGTCCGATGAATCTTTCCAGACTAGGTGATGAGTATAGTTTCTAATAAGATGCAAATCAAGATTGGCTTCGGAAGCTCGGAAGCAGATACACTGTTTAATATCTCTTTGTGCCAGATGGTAGAGTAATTTTGCGCCTCTCGTGTGGTTCGACAATATAGCCGCAGTCACAGGTCCAGCCCTTATTCGTTGGTCGGATCCATGAAGGGTGTTGCATATGGACAATTCTGCCTGATCCGTACATGTGCCGGGCTCTTATTATTTTCATCTTCGAGTTCACGAAAATTGCCAGCATACTGAAGGTTATTGGTGGCAAACCTGTTCTTCCTGAGTCGCATTTCCGTCTGGTCTGTGCGCCCTTCTGTCGATTAGATGGGCCAATGTGTGCTTGTTTGCGTGTCTTGAAATGTGATCTCTTCGTCGTTTTGTGTATCCCACAAGATCGCGTATCGAGGAATACCGTTTCCGAAGAACTTTCGAATACGTAGAATCTCTACATCGATAGGCCGCACTAAAAGATACGATATACCGGGTATGAAGGTTGCGCTGAGTGCGTTTAGGCTCATATTACTAATATCTCACCCTTGTGGTGGCTATACTAACTGGCGTATACATACGATATTTCTTGGCAAGTCTCCACTGAGTCAACGAAAGTCGACAAGCAGCGACATATATGAACGAACAGACAAATGCGATCTAGTAGTCTCAATTACACATACCGAGAATACTATAGGCTTGATTCTATTTATTTCGCCTTTTGCTTCCCACGCATGATCCTTCGTCGCTGCTTCATCATATGTGTATATAGTATGTATGCGCCTAAAGCTCTAAGATCAGTACAACCTCACATTATCCAAGAGCAAGACGACTTACCGGGGATATAGATTACTAGTACTGCCCAAAGCGCGAATTCCAGCTTCTGATCAATCTTTTTCGCGGCGCCTCTCCTGATCACCTCGTATATACACCAGCACTCGCTTGTAATTCCGAGAGGGTATAGAATGAAGAAGGTGTTGTATCTCAACCACGTCAAGGCACCCGGAATGCTCCCAACGAGGTTGAATACGAAGTACGAATACCTTATGACTTCAGTCACAGACCACGCAACCAGCATGGATGGATAAGTAGGACTTTGTGCGGTTGCTGACGGGAATGTATACGCGATGCCCCATACAAGAAGAAGTCTTGACGCGACTTGCATTAGGGTCGTGAAGAGAGGTGCTCGAACGAGTCCTGTTTTCTATCAGTCCAGGTTCCTTTCGCTCTTTGTTCATGACCAGCTCTGAAGCTTGACAGAGTACCTACCGACTAGACTGTGCACAACCTCCAGTAATGCCCCAGTCTGTACCAGTCGCACATATTCATCGAGCTCAGGGAAGACCTTGTCGGGACCAGCGGAGATGGCTATTGTTGCGGTGCGTGCGAGGACCACGGTCCAAAGACCGGCGGAGACGAAATTGTACAGAATCAGGTAGGATTTCGTGATGGAGGCCATTATGGGATGTCTAGAAGCCAGACTGAGGCAAGAGAAACCTGATATATATTGTTGGGAGAATGTGAAGCTACAGGGGATGTCTGGCTAGCTTCTAGTAGCGCGGGTAGGGGTATTCGAGGGGCTTGGCATTATCGTATCAATACCTAGGTATATGCATAAGTGTTCTCTTCTACACCAATCGCCAACAGCTCCAACCAATTGACCTTGAGTGGACTATGACTCAACTTTAGTGAAACTGACGGCCTACATCGTGGAAAAAATTACATGCGATCGATGCTGTACGACGTCCAAAAATAGTTATCAATAAACCGCTTAATCATTCGACACGTATAATATCATCTTCCACCATGCGTCCATTCGTCATAAGTGTCATACCCTATTTTCAGCAAGTTAGAGTCGTCCCAGTAAGCAGGCACGTTCCTGCCAACGGGGCTCATCATTGCGCGTTCCAACCATCGTGCAAACTTCCTCTCGACACTCCCCGTTACATAAGCCTTCTTAACAGCTCTGACATTCGCGAACAGTTTCAGAACTGTGTAGTCACAGCTAGCATACTGAGCCTCCCAGACCTCGATGCATAATTCATCCATACCTGTAAATGCTTTTGTTACCTTTTCCTCGTCGAAGCGCGGCTCTATGTCCAAACGAAGGCAAATCCACCATCGACCAATCTTATCAGCTGCTGCCTTTTGGTATATGGGCCGGGACGGATCGAGGAGGTAGGGGCATTGTGTGAGGAGAGATTGGTGCGCTCCAAAGACGTGATTCGTGTATAAGATGTCGGTGGCCTCGTCACGGGCTTGTTTGCATGTCGCAAGTATGTTTGGATGAATATCAAGGCCAGGGAGGACATATGAGGATCGCCAACCGCGAGCGCGCTCCCGTCGATCGTCTTCGAGACGCTGGTGGGTGGTCGTGAGCAGATAAAAGTATATCTTATTGCGTAGCTCTGCGGGTAAAGTAAATAGTGGTGATCGGGTTTGATCAGCTAGGTGATAGACTTTGACAGAAGAGGCTATCGGAGTTGAGAATGAATAAAACGGATGTGCCGGTCTACGGAGAGGCCAACCCGAGCTGGTCACAGTCTGGGTCATCGTAGCAGCCATAGTGTATTATTTGCAACCTTTGAGACCGCAGAACGCCCGACTGAATTTGACCTGGACGACCGATGTAGGAAGTGAGCAGTGCCAGCGCTTATCGTTCATGTATCAAGTCCCGCACGTATTGACTTCATGTAGTGCATAGTCGCATAAAAGGCGTTAGGTACGAACCAAGAGTCTGAATGCTTACCCGTTTCATCCATCGCCCAATCGGGTGGTGATTGTGGATGTAAGCTAAGCTTCCAGCCTATGGAGCCTCGGAGCACTTATCGATGATCTTGCGACGGTGATACAGTTTCACTAGCATCTATGATCTGAAGTATTTAGGGCAACAGCTATATCATCTATTATCAGGTCACACATGAGCGATGCTAGAGTCCATACTTCAGATATGAATCAACATTATGGGCGTTTTCCTTGCTTAGACATCCTGTCATAACCTGAAATCTGTTCAGAAGTTGTCTACGGGTGGGTGTAACATAGACTTAGAGAGCCGTGTTGAGCATTGGCTCTTGAGATACGAAAGACCAAAGATAACAAGCATGAAAACCTAGCATTCATAAAGAAGATAACATGTTGATGGCATGTCAAAATCATGTTCAAAAAATAACTTATAATGAATTAGATCGAGAGCTAATTAATGAGCATTGGAGTTGGCCCGCTTTAGGAAAAGTCTTGCGCTAGCTAGAAGCAGCTTCGGCGAAATATTTCTCCGCAGAACTCGAGATTACCTAGTCGAGCTGCGCGTGTTAGAAGAGCGACAACCCAAAATAATCTCAGCAGTGATCATGTTGTGCGCAAGTAAGTTTTAGATTGATATCGACAATCAAGTGCTAATCGTTGTCGTAGTATCAGGAGAAGCGCCCCAGGCGCCTGTTGTTTCGAGAAAGAGTGGTATGAACGCGTCCAATTGCTGTGAACATAGCAAACGAAGCTCATAATCGCATAGGACACCTGTTCGAGAAGCGCTTAATAGAGGCACATATCAAAGAACACCATACGGACCCAGTAACCGGCGAGGATCTCGAGACTGATGACCTCTTGGAACTTAAGTCGGCGCGAACACTCAAGCCACGACCACCTACGCTTACCTCGATACCTTCGCTTCTTTCTGCTTTCCAGAACGAATGGGACGCAATCGCCCTAGAGACGTACAACCTTAGGAAAGAGCTTGCGCAAACCAGACAGGAACTCAGCACGGCCTTGTATCAACACGATGCTGCCACAAGAGTGATTGCAAGGCTGGTAAAAGAGAGAGATGATGCTAGGGAAGCTCTATCAAACGTGACTGTGAGTGCTGGCGCAGGTACGAATGGCGACGCTATGCAGGTCGATTCGACGGCAATGTCGGACGAGGTTGCCGAAATTATTACGTCGACACAAGCAGAGTATGTATACTCCAGTGTAGATACACAGGTTTCGGAGCGTTTGACTAATAATACTAGGCTCTCTGGGACAAGAAAGAAGCGACCAGTACCTCCAGACTGGGCAACCGCTGAGGACGTTCAGTCGCTGGACTCGACACAAGCAACAGAGCCCTTGTATCCTGGGGGTACCACCCTCGCCCTTGACTCTGCTGGGGAGCTTGCTATTATAGGAGGAAACAATGGGGTTGCCGGTATCTACTCAACGACGAAACGAGAAATCGTCGAAACGATCGATGTGGGTGCACCTGTCACGGCAGCTGCTTGGTGGGGATCGCGACCCGTGGTAGGTACCTCAACCGGTGCCATCGACGTGTTCGACGGCGGCAAATCTATTGGCAAACTTGGATCGCATGCAGGGAGGGTGACGTCTCTTTCACTTCATCCTAGTGGGAATATTATGGCTTCAACTGGTGTCGATAAGATTGTCGCTTTCTACGACCTGTCTAGCCTGAAGATCGCATCCCAAATATACACCGATTCTGGTAAGTTACAGTATTCCTGGCGGGGGTCTTACTAATGAAACCGCAGAGGTCACGTTCGGCAGCTTTCACCCCGATGGCCATCTCTTTGGTGCAGGTGGGCGCGATGGACATATTAGACTTTATGATGTCGTATCTGGATCCATGGGCGCCGACTTTGCGGCCGAGGGTCCACTCAAAAGCTTGGCCTTCTCCGAGAATGGCTATTGGCTCGCATCGGCATCGCAGGGCCAGAGCAGTGTCGCTATTTGGGATCTCCGAAAGATGAATACTATCAAGGTCCTCGACATTGGTAGTCCAGTTGAGAGCATGGCGTGGGATTACACAGGAGGCTTTCTCGCCGTCGCTGGCTCTGGTTGTGTTGCTGTACAGCACTATTCCAAGTCGAGCAAAAAATGGAGCGAACTCGTACGCAAGGCTGTTCCATCCAAAGGGGTAGAATGGGGTTCCAATGCAAAGTCACTAGTTGCACTGACCGCTGACGACCGAATCAATCTCTTCGCTGCGTCATGATGGGCAGGTAATCTGTTTGCTATGTATTATTAGGGTCTCTGGTCTTGTAGGCGTCCATGGACTTGGAAGGGTCAAAATTGCGCTGAGTTTAAATAGCCGCAATACTGCATACAGCCCAGGCTTGCTATCCGTACGATACGGTCGTATCTCACGCTGCTTATGGTGATTTGATGGCAGAAACGTGAAGAGTGTCGGAAAATGGCAGAAATGCTTGGGCTGCGGAGCCGGACGGATTTGTCAATATGGAGGTCGCAGTGGTTAGAAAAGGAACCCTATTTTCTTGAAGAGCAGATGAGGTTAGATGTGCCGGACTGAAGTGAGCGAGGCACGTAAACAAGAAAGTCTCTCTGTCTTTCCGTTCACTTTTGTACTCTTCACTACGCAGTCGCGCAGTATGACTTTTTATATAGAGTACTATGGTGACCACTTGTTAGCGGTTGGCGGTTGCCACTACGCGAGGAAGCCCCGACAACAACTTTCACCCGGCCCGATACGGTAAGGGTCGGACATGCTGCCGACATCTCCAGGGCTATCACTACAACTTCAACCTTTCCACCTTCCGACAACTTCTCTCATTCTGTTTCACCTTACCTCTGCATTTCTGTGCCACTCCCCCATAATCGACAGACTTGAGTGCGTCCCACGACCTCGCAAACAGCATGGACCAACAACGTGCGTTCGAGTGCCCGCACCACCGGCGTAGTAAGGTCAGCGCCACCTAACCCCGTCCCATTTGCACAGGAAGCCTTGGGAGGAGTATCTTTGATCTGACTGACCTTCTGAGTGTAGCGTACACACGATCAGATGCACGAGAGTCGTATGTCGTATAGGGTTCACTCGCCTATACCTAGCCCAAGCCGCTCTGTCTCCGCCGGACCCAGCTCGACTTCTCGACAACGAACGCCACAACCGCGTATAAGACCTAGGCATCACGGTGATGGAATGGACTTTCGGCGGCCTGCCCTTGGGACTGCTTGGAACCCGGGACCGAGCAACCATCAAGATTTGGTAATTGATTTGA
Source organism: Pseudovirgaria hyperparasitica (assembly GCF_010093815.1). Classification (NCBI taxonomy): domain Eukaryota; kingdom Fungi; phylum Ascomycota; class Dothideomycetes; order Acrospermales; family Acrospermaceae; genus Pseudovirgaria; species Pseudovirgaria hyperparasitica. The sequence continues at coordinate 1,027,781 of NW_022985549.1, forward strand.
CGGCCGAGGACGAGGACGAGGTCCGGCCTGAAAATGAGACGAGGGGTTCCATACGTGCGGCCGGGCCTCCACAATTCCCACATGGACGGGAGATCATAGATCTATCAGCAGACGCTTCCACAGTGGTAGAGTCAGATCCGGACACTGGGCCTAGAAGACCTCCTGCGGAAAGCCCAGACATAGAATTCCTGTCATCTCGGCCTCGAAGAGGACGGCCCAGTGCCCAATGGCAAGTACGCAGTCGAGAAAATGTATCTACACCGCTTTTCATGGGACATAACTTTGAAGAGATGTTGGCAGATATGGATGTGGATCCAGATGAAGACTTGGATGAGGATCTGGACCTCCAGTTTCTTCGTGAAGAGCCACGGCTGCAACCAAGACTCGCCCAAGATCTACCCCAACCACCTCATCGAACAGCAAGAATGACAGCGTTCATAGAGAACATCAGGGGCAACATGAACGAGATATTGGACATGGGACATGGACGTTTGGGACGCATTGCAGGCTTCCAACTTCCTGGATTACTAGATTTTGATGCCGTCGGATTCCATATAGCCCAACCAAGAGCACCCACGCCTCCAGCCCCAACCTACGAGGCGCCCTCACCAGCTCCACTAGGCTTCACGAGAAGCCCGGAAGAAGACGAAATTCTGATTTGTCCAAATTGCCAGGATGAGTTGTGCACGGGGAACGATGACACAAAACGTCAAGTGTGGATTATCAGGGCGTGTGGACATGTGAGTATTGAACCCTCAATTATGGTATTCACGATCAGCTATTGACACACAGTTAAGATCTATTGCGGAGAGTGCACGCAGAACCGGTCTATGAGTAAGCGCAAAGGCAAGAGTAAGGCGCTGTTCGAGGCTGCGCCGTTCTCAGCATGTGTAGTTGACGATTGTATGTCGAACGTCAAGCCGCCCAAGTCGATGATTCAAATTTTCCTTTGATGATACCACGTTTACCTCTCAGGTTTGCGGTGTCGGAGTCCCCCCTGGCTTGCATTGTTGATACCCCAACCCCTATCGGTCTGTATGGAGTTTGTCATCGTAATTCGGCCCTTTGAAGCCACTCAAAATAGCATTTGCGTTTCTCAAGCATAGGACTGAACTGATTCGGGCCTTGCATCATCTCACTTTCCCATCATTGCCTGTCCTTTTCGTCCCTATCCATCTCAAGCACCTTTTTGATCTTTGCATGTACATCTTTCATCATATCAGCGATCCTGTAGATATCTCAGACTCACGATTGTATGCAGCCTTTCAACAAACATAAAGTGCGGCCGTGTCTCATGACTTTTATATTTACAATACATAGAGGAGTATTCTGGGGACTGCGATCGGGGCTCTAGCGATTTTTTTTCTTTCTCTTTTTGCATCTTCATGGTACCTACATGTCATCGTCATGAATTCACTTAGTTCGTAATGCATGCATGCTGGCTCTATTTCTGCGTTTGCTCGTTCATGATGCAACTCTTTTCGGCGTTATCAAAAGTTTTTATCATTGGAGGGCGATGCTCCTTTTCCCAGTCAGCAACTATCGATTCGGGTATATATGATCATCGTTTCATTACGTTTCGGGACGTTCTAGTCGTCGCCTGTGTGATCTAATTCTTCTACTCGAGGTCTAATTCTTTCCTGGCTATTTTCTCGTTCCTAGTCCCTCGTGGTACCTCACTGCTTAATTATGTACTCCTTTCTCGCATTATCTCTTTACGTTCGGGTGTCCAGCCACGAATATGTACATTGGTGGTATTTATGGGCGGTAGGAAGATGGTCGAGATATGTGTTGTGTGGTGTATCGGGTGCGCGTATGAGTGATAAATGCTGACTGGCTCATAGCATGGATGCACCCTCCTCCTTCTCCTCCTCATCCCCTTCATTATTCTCACCACAAAACCAACCCCATCCCAACGCCTACCATCCCAAGCACGAAACTCCCCAGCCCCCAAGCAGAGTCAGCACCTCTCCCAACCCCACCAACCTGAACTCCACTCCCAGCTTTGATATCGTCACTCCCCCCGGTCGCCTGCGCCGGGTGCATTGTTCCCATACCAACCGCTCCAGACCCCGGTAAGGCACCTTGGTCAGGTACATCCGCAAATGTCTGCGTGTAAATTATCTCAACCCAAGTTGTTACGCCATTGGTCAGCACAGTCTGGACCCATTGAGTGGTGATTGACGGGTATTGGGCTATCGCGCCGGCGGTGGGCTGGACTTCGGCGGGGGCGTTGACGACACCGCCTCGGGGTCTGCAGAGCGAAATTAGTCTGGTGGGTTGCCAACGGCTTGTAAGGGGAGAGGGGCGTACGAGAGTGCATCTCCTGGAAAGCTGGTGACGTGAGCAGCGGCCGGAGGCTCCGGCTGGTGTGCTGGGCGCGCGACGGCGATGTGACGGGCGTCAATGTGGTGGTTGAAGACGGGATGTAGAGCGGCGGTGGCAAGGGTGGGAAGTAGTAGTGTTGTGAGTTTCGATAGACGCATGATTTCGTATGTGGGTTGTCTCTTTCTAATTGAAGAAGAGCGAAACACTCTGGAGGTATGCGTGCCCGTGTGCGATATCGAGTATCTACACACGGCCGAGTCGGCTAAAGTTGACTCGATGGAAACGCCGCGTGTGTGCGCGAGGAACGTATGTGAATCGAAATAGGTCTCGATAGACTGGACGAGTAAGTTCTTTCAGCGGTATGTATTCAGTCGGATAGCGGCGTCGTATGTACAGATTGATGCCTCGTATGCTCGTAAGGTAGAGTTGCGATAATCCTGTTGTCTCACAGAACGGCGATAAGTTGAATGCTGGCTCTAGGGTTGTAAGGAGTGACTAGGAACTGTGAGATTGTTGTTGCTGCAGCTACTTGCTGCAGATTAAAGCTTCCGAAAGGGTATGACGCAAGCGGCGATCGGAGTGATTTCGATCGAGGACTGGGGTGCTGGAAAGAGCGATGGTGTGGTTGACAGGAAAATGAACGAATGTGAAGAAGTATGAGCGGAGCGAGTGAAGGGCAAGCTGTTGACGTAAAGAAGTCAAAAAGGAGGCTATTCTCTTGTGTCGACGGTGCCTTGCATGGCCGATTCATCGTAATGGGGCCTATCCATGTCTGCAGGGTTTTCATGCACCTGATTGGCTTGTGGCGGTACATCCCCTGCAACAGACGCGCAACAGCTACCCAACGGTACACTATTCTAAACGCTACTCCCTCTCTGAAAGTCGGGTGTACAAGAGGTAAATAGAATAAATGAGAGACACTTAAGCCAAGCTACCCTGAACAGCTGCAGACATGATTTTTTTTCCTTTCTTTCTCCCAATTTTGAGACAAAAAAACGCGTTTGTGATGGAGAGATTATTATGCATTGGTAGCTAAGCAAGGGTGGGATGAATGGAAAATGCATAATACCCATACTAGGAAGGTATCAGCCTCTAGCGTCATGTTTATTTGTCTAATCTCGGTAGTGGCGTTCCGGCAATCCGGTGTCCGGGAGCTGTCGTGATCGGGTTTTGACTGGTCACGTGGCTGTAATCTAAATTACCTGTCACTACGCCTTCTTCTTCAGGCGCCTTGTGGCTTGTCTGTCCGCCACGGGGGGCTGGTGCTCTATTTTGACTTCATTATGTTCAGCATTTGTTGATCATGTTGAAGTGCCATCATCTATAGGCACGTGAAATGTGTCGACCCTATCTTTGAGTGATTGCCGTCAGTCTTGTGGACTGAAGGCCAGTTAGCCTGCAAAGGTATACATATATACTATATGTATAACCTGCGCATGTTCCCTCCCCGTCATCACTAATTGTACAAAGATCTCCTGCTATGATGCATCGACTACAGCCTCGCCAGCATCGTGTTTGGTCCTCTTCTTTTCCCACTTTTCATACCATCTCTCTCATGTCTTCGCGTTGTTATCCGCATGACCATATCGTACATCCCCACGGCCACGCAGTAGTCCCTTTTTGCCGACGGACGCTTTGCTCAGATCGTCCGCAGTCCTCTCCACACCGTCTTCCACAATCTTGAGTTCCACATCTCTGACCCATCTGTCATCTTTTGGTCCATAATCCTGCACATCGCCACCTAGGATACTCCACCACTCCTCTTGTAACACCCAGCAACTTGATTCTGGCATCTTCTTGATTACGCCGTTGGTTTCGAGCCATGCAAGCGCTACCTCTACTTCCGTCACGTCCAAATACCCATTCAGAATGCTGACAATATGTGATGATCGGATTGACGCACGCGTCGCGAGGATGTTCAATACGCAAGCCGTAAAACGTGCCCACCAGTGCGGAATCATCTGGTCGTTGAGTGTGCGCCAGAGGGGGATGTGCTCTTTCTGCTGCAAGCGAGGGGACCGCTTCTGGAGATAATCTGCCCGAGCAACGCTCATGCAGTCTTTGGTCGACGGCGGCACAGGGACCTGCTTGATTCCCGTTTTGTATTGGTCTGTTGGTGTAACACTGAGTGGCCAATGGAACGCTTCACGTGGGAGCTTGCGTGTGCTGTAATGCCCTTGTGCAAATCCCCATCTGCTGATGAAGATCCCTGGTCCTCGGTCGAATGGCATCTCATTTGAGAATCGAGGCAGTTCAGGCGAGATCCTAATGCGGTGGGAGGCAAGGAGATTGAGGTTGACGATCGCCACGTGTGTCTTCATCATTTGGCTGATAGGGAATGCTCGAGGTGCGACTGATCGTTCGCTAATCATGACAATATCGCCGTCTTGATCCTCTGCTGCTTCCTCGACAGTAGTATCTCCTAATCCAGTGAATGCTTCATCTAGTTCTAGCTTGTACCTGACTGCCGCAGTCAAAGCACCAGGTGCAACATCAGCGCGTAGAGCCTTCTCAAACTGGTTCGTGAAATGATAATTGCGCCCTGGAACCATAGTTCTACCCTTCGTGCGATGCGCAAATACCTTCTCACGAATCAGTGCGTTGACACTCATCTGTGCTAGAGCATCGCCAAGCTCCGATAGCTTGGTCATTGCACCGTATTTGTCGTACATTGCCATCGGTGTTGTTGTGTTTGCTCGAAGCCATGACTTGCCCAGTGCAACGTCTGCCTCATGTCGAACATGCTTCTCATTGATCTTGAGTTGTGTGGTTTCCAACAAAGCCGAGAATGGTAACGAGTGCACCGCCGCACGGCGATTACCCATCATCTCATCTGCCTTGAAGAACCTAGCTTTCTGCCGTGACAGATACTCTGCTGGAAGTTCTTCGACCTGGTACATCTCAATGAAGGCGTCCCGACTCTGTGGTAGATCCGGTGCGTTTTCCTGGACATGTAGATTATTCATGGCCCAATCTAGAATGAAATCCCAGTCGTAATGTTCAAGATCCTGGAAGTCCAGTTCAGGCACCTCACCCCTTTCGTACGCCGGAATGAAAGCTTCTCTAAAGTTGTCTTGCAGCTTTTGAAACAGGTCGCTGTAGTGATGGTCCATCCACAATAGTCGATTTTTGAGCACCATGAGATCCAGATTCTCATGGAACCTGAACATATAATAAATGAGGTGCCATGGAACGGCCGCTCGGGTACCTCCTGCAATGACCTTCACCACGACTGCCGCATACAATAGCTTCTTCATATCCCTGGCATTCACGACAAATTGACTGTTCCTGGGGCCGAACTTCTTGCGTTTCTTCAACTCAGGAGCACGTTTTTTCCGTGCTTTAGCTGCTGGTGGCGCCTTTTCTTTCGTAAGGGCTTCTACTAAATTCGTGATATGCCTCTTGCGGCGCTTATATCTGCTTCTCTCGCGCTTCCTGGGCGGAGGCTTTGGTGGATACATTGCTGCGCTCAGCGCTTTCATCTCATTACTGAAGGCTTTCCACTCTGGACTCAAGTACTCGTCTGGAGGTTTGTCCGGGAAGACACACGTAAAGCTATCGTTGTGGTTCCAGTGCACGTTGCCATCCGTGTTGAGCTGTGGCGGACTGCCATCATTGCTCGGCCCTCCCCATTTGGGCTCTGTGTACGGTGCAAGCACTTGTGTGCCCGTAGGGATTGTATGGTTTATGAATCGAGGAGTTCGTAGGCGTGGAGTCAAAGGATTGTGTAGTAAGTCGTCTTCATCAGTGTAGAAAACATACTTGCTCGTGCGTACATCTCTGCACTCTCTGTTGCAGACACCATCAATTATTCTATTGAACCTTGCACGACTCGTTTCCTGCTCTTGTCCATGGTTTTTCTGTTGGTAGGTTTTTGACAACTGGATGTCTGACAGTTCTTGAGGCATACCAGCCTCCCAGAAAGCGTGCTCGGTTTCGTCCTTCAGGAATCGCATATCGTATGCGTATCGCCATGGTTCGTATGACGTGCCATACGTACCAGTCGACTCGTGACGCGAGATTTTCGGTAGAAGTAAGGACTTTGACAGGTCTGCTTGAGGCACATAACTGGCGAAATCAAACCCGCGGCTCCTATACACGAGTGGTAGAACAGTGCGCTCCACGGGGAGATCCCCCACCCGAGTTTGAATATACTCCAAGCCTGCATCCTGAACCAGCGCTTGGCGGCTGGGATCGCCATCGAGCGAGCTATCATCATCTGATACCTCGTCCACGTCTCTTCGAAGCCTCTCAAATTCAGCTCGACTGTCTGGCATCCATATATGATCAACGTCTTCTGTTTGCAGAGTGATGCCCTGGTAGGTAAGCATCTGAGGCATCACAACATTGTGTGTTGGGCGCATGCGCGTATCCACTCCGTCCACATCGCTTCTGTGCCTACCGTCTATTGCTTTCACCTTCGAGGTCGATTTCGAATTTCGATGACGTTTTCGTGCCTCTTTGGCCTGCTGCTTTTCTTCTTTCTTTCGGGCCTTTCTTTGAGCTGTCTCTTCCTTGCGCTTCTGGGTCTTCTCAAAAAGCTTCTCTTCGCGCAAAAGATCTTTCTTGAAAGGATGCTTTATTTCGACTGCAACGTCTTGATTAATAGGCAATACCTCTCTATAGTGTCCACGTGAGCCTCCTACAATTTTGCTAGGAGGTATGAGATGATGGATAGCAGGAGGAAAGTAGGTTTCAGGATACCGCTCGATGATCCTCATCTGCAGTTGACGGATCTCTGGCGAATTTGGTCGAAAATGTGGAAGAGCTACAATCCCGCGTTGTGCAGTGATCCCATTCTTTGTAAACGAAAACACCATCTTAACCAACTGTGAATTGTGGACCAAGTCTTTAACGGCACGACCAATTGTCTTATGATCAGGCACCTTGGATATTTCGCTGGCCTTCTTCGCGAGCCTCTGTCGCCATAGTGTCTTGTAGGCAGTATTTAGAGCGCCGTGGCCAGGAAACAGACCGCCCGCTAGCTTTATGATCTCCATAACAAGCTGTGCCCGTGACACAAGAATGTTGCCCTCGCCGAGCCGGACCCCACGTTTCCGGTCTCTTCGATCTGTTGTCTGAGAAGCGTACTTCTTTCTGTTGCGATTGGGTTTAGACGACTCATCGTGGGTCGTCTGACGATCTGTAGATGGAGGGTGTGTTGCAGAGGCCTGCAGCAACTGTGTTGCCTCACCTTGTGTAGCTGCCATACTGTAAGGGCTCACGTAAGTCTTCGGCCGCTCGTGAATCTGCTCGATAGTAGAGATTGGGTTCGCTGTTTCCTCCACAAGTGTCTGCGAAGAAGTCTGCAACGCCAATGATGTAAAATTCGAAGCTGAGCCAACATTGGCAACGATCTGTTGTTGCTTGGTCTTTGCGGCCGCTGTCGAGTTTCCCGTTGACTCGCATGATTCTGTGCAGTCAACACCAATCAGTCTAAGGATGTCCGCAGGCAAGTCGTGCTGGGTGTGCTGATGCTTGGCCTTTGACGATGCATCACCAGTACTCGTGAACCACTCAAAGTCCGCAAGCTTAGAGAATTTGAAAACCAGAATGAGACCTTTACTAGGGCGGCCTTGCTTTGAGTATGTTCTCTCGGAACCAGGTGGGTTGATATACAGTCCTGGTCCTTCTTTGCGTAGAAGTTTGCGAAACATCGACTCCACCTGACCTTCAGTCACCAGCTTCTTGTAAATTTCTGCTTCAATTTCCTCGAATGTCATTTGGCTCCTCGATATAACATCATTTGACTGTATCTCGTGGGACACGTCCGCGGCGTTCGCTGTGACATGTTGATCCAGACCTACAATCTGTGCTGGACAACCTTGAGCCTGGGTAGGTAAATCTGCATCCACGTCATACACTGCTTGAGGCTTTTCATTTTCCCCGATTTTTCTTCGTTTCGTAACCGGATTGATTACTGGATTTGCGGCACCAGGTGCTGAGTCTTCAGCTGCGACTTCAGCTACGACTTCATTGTCGAGCTTTCGCTTTCGTCCGCCGCGTGATTTACCGTTGATTTTGGGAGCCTTTTTATTTTCGGACGGCTGGTGACTCGCTGGTTTGCTTCTTTCATTTGGCAATTGAGGGAGTTCGGGTATGATGTCCGGATGTGCTCTGTATCTTTGCAAAGTACGATGTCGAACCAGGTTGCGCGCTTGCTCTCTGACAACCTCTAGGTAGTCCCTCAGTTGTTTCTCCTCTTTTAATTCCCGCCGAGACTTCTCAGCCTTAGGAGGCCGCCCGATTCGTGGACCACCGCATTGCATGCGTTGGCCAATCTTGCTGCCATCGAAGCGAAACTTCGCTTTTAGATTGATTATCGACGTCCCTTCCGCGAGACTAGCAACACCAGTTTTGGAAATGAAGCCTTCTTCAAATTGTTGTGGGAAGCCCCATGCATCAAGCGTTGTGTTTCTCTTGGGTTTTTTGACCTTTTTTGCTTTAATGTCGGAGGCCCTGGTGACAGCATCCCAGTTCACTAGACCTTCGTCTACCAAGGAGGCGTAGTGGCCATATGACCGATAGAGAAAATGTGCACCTCTCTGATCTATACTCTGTTCCGTGTCCCGGATAATGGCGAGGTGCTGAAGATGAGGAGGCTGATTAATTTGCCAATCGTTAGTGAGATTACTCAGCACGCTCTCCATGGGCCTTTTCCAGAATTGCCCGAATATCAAAGCTCTCGTCATCTGTTAGGTCTCCGTCAGTATGAAGCCATGATCATAGCCGATTCAGTAACTTACAATAGCTGTTAAGCCCAACGATCCGCCAGACTCTATGCCTCTGAATAACTGATTGGCAATTGAGAAATTTGGAGACCAAGTTGCTACTCTTTCAACTTCAAAGACATCTTCTTCAATGAGCTCATCGCCTTCCTCGTCACCGGCATAGAATTCTTTTTCAAGTTGCGTATCAACATCCTCATCGTTTTCGTCCTCGTTATCCTCTTCGTCAGCGCCGTCGCCTTCGTCTTGGAACCGTGTTGTACGAGTCGGCTTGCTGACGAAGGTACTGAATGCTTCACGATCTGCTTGAGTTGGATCTCTGAGCATTCTCAAGGACCTGTGGTATCTTTTCGGAAATCTGGTGTCTTTTGCGCGTAATCTGTCAGCGAGGCCAATGGCGCATAGTCGTTTCAGTGCACGAGATACAACTTTGCGTTTCCATCTTTGCACATTGCCATAGGCGTCCTAAGAGAGTTAGATCTATGCCGATTCTGCCGTATGAACTAGGGGACTTACTAAATCACGGTACAAGTCTGACAGGGCGATAACTTTGCCATGTTGACGAACCTCATGCATTATAAAATCGAGGAATTTGAGGTAGTCAAGACTTCCATTCTCCATAAAGGGTCGCTTGGGATCATCGTGAGGGGTATCATCATCACTCTTGGTTTTGACGAGACATTTCAAGGTCAGTAGACTGGTTCGTGCTTTGCGGTCGCTAGAGAGCACGCCTCGTTTCTCGATGTAGCCCTTTGCGTGAAGTTGATCAGTTCGTTTTGGCACAGATCGCTTATCTTGTCCGCTTTCAATGACTAGCACTGGTTGCAATATACCATCCGAACCGGCGAAGCCAATTCGGGACAGCAGCTGGAACTCATAGAGCGGAACTCGCCTCAAGTCTTTCTCATGTCCTGTAAGAGCCTTCCATATCCTCTCTTCACTAACATGAATTCTGGGAGCGCCTGGACTCGATGTCTTGTTTGGGGATTCAAAAGTGACCGACTTTGCTTTACTGGTTTTTTTCGTCTTGCGTCCGGTGTCAGAAGGCTGTGCAGTTGTCTTCGCCATCGACTCGCGTGCTTCGAGCTCTTCAACTGCTCTTAGGCTAAGAGACGTAGGAATGTCACCCTCACCAATAAAGACCCCAGGTTGAGCAATGAGCCAGTTCCATACATGTTCCTGTAGATGGCGGTCGACTTGAGTCTTCGGATGCGTCGTCGACACAATATCGAGCTCATCGGAAACTGGATTCTCCTTCGATCTGTAGAAATCATCGATGAACCGTTTCACGTCGGTTGTGTTTGCTCCTATCCAGGAGTCAGCTCACCTCGTAGCCGCACGACTTTTCAAGGACATGCTCAAATCATGCAAGCAGTCACAGCAGTGGAGATTGCTGGCAAGATCGAGCTCTGATACAATAGCAACGAAGCGAAGTTTCTTCGACTTGGCTTGCTGCCAAAGTAGAGCTGCGGAGTGATGGTAGACAATTAAATGCGATGTAGGCCACGAATGACTCTGTGACGGTTTGCAGAAGCTAACTTACCATCTGTACCACAATATGTAACTTGATCTAAAAGATACTCAAGTAGCTTGTCAAACCCTTGCGCCGCCATTTTCTCTACTTCTTCCGCCGCAGTGACCGACGCGAAGCTTAGAACTTACGACCATGCCCGTTTTTAGACAACGAGGGCAAGTAATGGCCTTCGGATCGGATTAATCTGCACCAACGATTCACAGCGTAATAAAGTAAGATGAAGAAATGACAAGGCTGATGCGAGAGAGAAAAGGAAATGCAGGACTTGGGAATCGAACTGGCGTCGGGTTTTGCGACGAAGAGTCAGCTCAGCAAGCGAGTGTGGGTGGGTCCTATGAAAATGTGCAGCCAAACGTTAGCTCGTGCGTCGCTGCACGTGATTCCGACACAGAGAGACACGTGACTTATTACGACGATTAAGGAGAAAGGCCAATTAAAAGAAGAAAGCCCATTCACAGAACAGTAAGGTATTCTGCCCTCATAGATATGAAATACGACTCTGGATTGTATAGACTCATCAGGCCATGACCTACCGTAGGCACAGCAGTGCTCGCTCACCGAACTCTCTCTCCACAGTACCTTCTGCTTTGAACATCGCATAAAGCCATCTTCTGGCACCTTCCACCTCTTTCGCTCCGAACTTGACCAAAACGCTTCCCCGAACTTTCGCAGATGTCCAAAGCAATCCATCCGTCTTCTCTCGTCCTTGGCGTGATAGTCTTGCTGCCTGTATAGGGTCGGTGACCACCTGCTCTACATGGTCGTCCCACTTACGATTGCCCATCCTAGGTAAGTGCTCAAACTCGTTCATGAAATGGTTGCCGAGTTGTTCAAACATGGAGCCATGGATGATTAAAGTGCCAAAAATGCCCTGACCATCAACGCGCTCACGAAGGCCGGTACTGAAGCTTCCGTTGTCGTCCATGATTAGGTTGTCACGGATCAGCAATCGCTTCTTCTGCGGAGCCTCCAATTCCCCACTGCCAGTAAGCCAGACTTCGTTTTTCGAGGTGTAAGAGTAGAAGCTCCAAGTCTCATTTCTAGCTGGTCGACCCTCGCAAACCCAGTCGCAGACGCAGATGCTGCTGTTAGTGCGAGATTGCAGATTATAGACTTGAGTTTGCGAAAATGCACTCCTTGCGAACGGCTGGACCGGATCTGGTAGATAACAAAGGGCACTACCGTCCGCTATAGATGCGACCGTATATTGTTGAGTGAGCTTCTTCCGATCTGGTGTATTGTAGATTTTCGTACTGCCTTGGGTGAGGAGTGTCAACCGTGTCAATGGCGCAAGAGTAACGTCCAGCAAGATGGTATCGCCAGCGACTAGACCTCCTCCATATGTCAGAATGAAGACAGTGTACACTAGACGGTCATTGGCCGTGATTGGATTCGGCGCGATCAGTTTCAATGGGTACTGATAAGATAAAGTCTGCAAGACTGGTGTTGATGGAGGAAGGAGAGAGACAAGAATGTTACCGTTGCCTGGACGAGACGAGGATAAGGAGAAGGGGTTAGAGAACGACATTGATTCCTGCCTGACGAAATCGTCCAAACATTGTCAGACGATGTTTGCGGGTGTTCTGGCGGGATTTAATGGCTAGATATGTATGTCGAGTGTCAATGTCGAAGGCTCTACAGTGCAAGCTTGCAACAGGACAGTAGTTTGAGAACACGCAACTGTTTGAAGTACAACCTATATCAAATAGAATAGAACGTGTTTCCAGAGGATGGTTTGTAGAAAACGATGCGCAAGGTGGATGGATATGCTTTTTCTTGCAGAGCTCTTACTAAGAAGTCTGATTAGCTTGAACTAGGCTAGCCGCCCCTCGTTTCCAGCACTCCGAATCGCGCGCGTCTCCGTCACACCTCAGCAACACGACCTAGACCGCGTGCGATTCGCGACGCGACGCCGTTCTATTCCTCGACAGCTGTTCGCTTCAATGCCCGCTCGAGATTCCAGCATGGAGGTCAACTCACCAGACCCTGACGCGCAAACCAGGAGTACGCGACGTAAATCTGGACGCGTTGTCAAGAAGCCATCTCTATACGCCGACTCGAGCCCGGTGGGCAGTGTCAAGCGGAAGCGGACAATAAATGTCGAAGACGACGATGAGGAGGATGTGTCAGACGAAGATGAAGACGAAGACGATCCTGAAGACGAGCCTGACGAAGAAGAGTTAAGGGAGAAACGACGACGCAAGAGCGCTACGAAGACACCCACGCTCAAGAAACCCGCCAAAAAGAAGTCCAAGACAAATGGAAAATCAAACGGTGAGACAATAGACTTGGCCATTCGTCCTGTATCGGTACCGAAGCCAAAGGCAAAGGCAAAAAGACCACGTAAAGCCGTTGCTCAGGACGTAGGTGAAGCCGATGGCATCTACGGTAAACATCCACCCAACACACTCTGTTCGGTATTGACTAACGTCGTCATAGCGGATGTTTTTGGTGGCGACAAGTCATTGCAGGAGGTGGCCGACGAATGGGTTGCAAGGTTTACTGCTGGAGAGGAAGCAGCCTCGGTGGCAGATCTCATAAATTTCGTATTCAAATGCGCCGGCTGCGATTCAAGAGTCGACCACCACAATATAGAGGATACTGATGGGGCGCCAAGCACTTTGATGAGCATTCAAGAGGAGTTCCAAGCGGTACGTAGTCATTGACCTTGATATGACGCAGTTCTGACACGAGAACAGCAAGGAGTTGTTGAATACCCCTTAGTATCACGGAGCAAAGGTACTTCGGCATTCAAGAAGGCCTTCGAAGGCTTCTTCATCGCTCTGATCGATGCCTTGCACCGTGCCGAACTGCTATTTACGCGAAATGAGCTTAACGACAGCATCTTAACCTGGCTCGGTACCCTCTCGTCAGCTTCCTTCGGTCCCTTTCGTCACACTGCCACTGTCGCATGTCTCGCTGTCACGACTGCGTACTGTGACATCAGCAAGGAAGTGCTGGATGAAGTGGCGCAAACACTGCGTCAGCGCGAGAACGAGAAGAAAAAGTCACGGCCTAATAAAGATAGAGTCAAGATGTTGGAGCAAAACATGCAACAAGCAACCGGCAAGCAAGAAATTCTTGATGGGTACATAAAGGAATGGTTCGAGGCCGTGTTTCTCCACCGCTATCGTGATGTTGATCACAGAGTGCGAGTCGATTGCGTACAAGCTATCGGGGAATGGATCGTTACGTATCCGGATCATTTCTTCGATGGCACACATCTGCGCTATGTGGGGTGGCTGCTATCAGACAACAATTCTGTAGTGAGGCAGGAGGTCGTGAGGCAGCTGCATAAACTGTTCATTGACGAGAACAAGATTGGTGGGCTGAGAACCTTTACCGAGCGCTTCCGACCCCGAATGGTTGAGATGGCAACTGGAGACAGTGAGCCTACCGTGCGAGCCTTGACTGTGGACTTACTTGATGTGCTCAGAGAAGCTGGACTCCTTGAACCTGACGATGTCGACGCTGTTGGTAAACTCATTTTTGATGCGGAGCCTAAGGTTCGAAAAGCTGTAGTGAAATTCTTCGCTCAGAACATCAATGATATGTACGAGTCCAAGATTGACGATCTGGGCGGACAACAGGCTATCGACGAGAGCCTAAATCAAGAAGATCTCGAGCTCGACTTTGACAGGCCACGTGTGGCATGGCTGAAGCTGAAATGTCTGGCCGAGGTCTTGAATGCTTATGATGCAGAAGAGGACCTACCATCTGCACCAGAAGAACAGTCATTACGAGCTGGATATCTCATTGTGGGAGCTGGGCTTGACTCAAGGTTCTCTCTCGCTGCACAAGCGTTGTTTGAGACAATTGACGAAGTCAAAGACTGGCGAATCCTAGCTGGTTATCTTCTCTTTGATCATTCTGCGAATGCTTCAAATGGCACGTCTGATACCGTCGAATTGGCCTTACGTCGGGAAAGTAAAATAGAGGAGAGAGAAGAGCAAATACTTCTTGAGGTCCTGAACGCGGCCGTGAAGCTCGACTTTGCTCAAACAGACGAGTCGCATCGAGCTCAGAGGTCCAAGTTAACCAAAGCTCAGAAGCAACAACATCAAGAAAGACTCGAAGAGTCTACACGACATCTGTCAATCATCATTCCCCGTTTGCTGAGAAAGTTCGGCGCCGATGCGACTACTGCTTCTGCTGTATTACGTCTCGAGCCTGTCCTCAACTTGGAGATCTTTCAAGACTTGCGACAAGAGACCAACGACTTCGCTGCACATTTGGATGAGATTAACAAGCAGCTGCTGATGCACGGAAGCGAAGCAGTAGCTGCCGAGGCAAGTGCTGCTCTCCTTCATGCACGTAGGCACGAAGAGCTAGGTGAAATTACAGAGAGTAAAGTCTCAGCCTCTTGGGAGGAAACTATAAAGGCTCTACACCACCTTAATAAGAACAACGAACTCTCTGTCCGGGGTTCGCTCAGTGTAGATGAACTAACAGCTCTATCCAACACTGTCCTCCGATTAGACAGGCTCTCAACGATATCGAATTGCGTTGAATACCTCGACAGAATACCAAAACCCGCGGGCTCCAACAAGCGGTCCAAAGCAACCTCTCAAACAGAGCAGATTGATGCGTGGGCTATTCTCCTCAACATAATCAATCGTGGAGTACCGTCAGACGCTATAGCTGAAGGAGTTGACGAACAGGAAGACTCGCTAGTAATGCATGCCGCCAATATCTTCACATTCTACTTCCTTTGGCAGATCAACGCGTGGAAGGCTCAATTGACCGCTGGGCGCAACATGTCTCCCGCTAATGTCACCTATCTCACGGAAAAGCGTGATGCTCTTGTGACGACATTTGAATACGTCATGCAGAACAGGGCTGGTGGCGACGCTCTCCGTATTCATATCGCTAGTGCGCTACTCGACATATTCACAGTGCTCACCACCCTGCGAACCGTCAAAGCCAAGACCGCGCTTAGCACAGAAGCGTCAAGTGCGCACCTGGATTTCGTCATTGCAGTGCCGCCGAAGACCCAGGAGATCCTCCAACATATCCTTATCGCTGCTGAGAAATCTTTGGCCAAGAAGACGAATCGGAAGCTTGAACTAGCAGACGATGACGATCCGATCGACCCTGATGATGAACCGGACTCGTCGGATGACGAAGA
Organism: Pseudovirgaria hyperparasitica; assembly: GCF_010093815.1. Lineage (NCBI taxonomy): Eukaryota > Fungi > Ascomycota > Dothideomycetes > Acrospermales > Acrospermaceae > Pseudovirgaria > Pseudovirgaria hyperparasitica. The sequence continues at coordinate 1,043,499 of NW_022985549.1, forward strand.
AGATACGACAGAGGGCGAGGCTCGACGGCTAGGCATACTTTCTGCTGAACACCAATTGTGTGCCTTTGCCTCAAAACTTGTCCTTGGGCTTGTTGGAGGGATTCTAGACGAGGAGCAGAAGGGCAAAGGGCCGATCCGCAAAGCTCTAGAAAAGAACCGAAATAAGCTCGGCAAGAACTACGCCGAAGTAATTGCATTCCTAGACTTTAAGCCAGCCGGTAAGAAGACTACAGCGACTGGGCGTGCACGGACAAAGACCCCCGCCCCTAGCAAAGGAAAGGGACCTGCGAAGAGCAAGGAGGTTGTGGTCGAGAGTGAGGCCGAGGACGAGGAAGAAGCACCGAGGGACGACCGCGAGGCTGACGAGGAGGCCCTCGCCCAAGAACAGGAGGAAGCTGAAGCCGAAGCCCGCGAGAGGGAAGGTCCTGATGAAGATATGCATGACGTTGCAGATGCCGAGAGTGTGCTCGGCGATTGATCCAGGGGTTATGTATGGCTCCCACGTGGGCCATGTTGTGGATGTCTGCCTCTTCTTACCCTGATCCTGTTGGGACATTCCAACGTTCTGTTCGATTAATCACGCATCTCAGTCGCCGCAACCCCAGCTTTTTCCCAATTTACCCTTCTGGCCTGAGGAAGGTTTGGTGGCCGGCAAATCATGCAATGGTTCGTCGCTATACATTCCCTCTTGTTCATGGCGGTTGTTCCATGCTTAGCGGTCAACGGAGGCATGGGTGATCCTGTTAAGAGTTGGATTCCTTCTCCACCGGTACGTGGTACCCCATGATACCCTTGTAAGATAGGTTTTACGTCGCGTCCAGTCCAGTAGCATTGTACAGTACACAGTACGGCAAGCTATCTTATACCTGACGCAACCGCGCGGCGTTGTTATTACGAGTCAAAATACCAATGATGCCAAACCGTTGCGATGATCAAAATAATTTATTATCCATCGTAGATGAGTTTTTGACACTCCACGCAACCCCCTAGTTACCCTACATTGATATTGTGTGTATCACTTCCAGTGAGCTTCAATTTTACATCTCCTCACTCACACCCCCAGACCCACAACATTTCCGCGTCCCCGATGCCGTACCACCGGAGCGAACCTAAACGCATTTTCCCCACACGCCCGCACGCACTCACTCACTCACTCACTCACTCACTCACTCACTCACTCACTCACTCACTCACTCACTCACTCACTTTCACCCCTCAATAGCACATTCCACACACACCACACACACCACACACGCGCCCACACGTTCACACGCACAAACCCACTCACCACGCCCCCACAACCCCAGCAACAGGAATATCAATACCCGTCGTATACCCCGCCCCATCACACAACAAATACACATACGCACCCCCAACCTCCACCGGCCAAGCCAGCCTGCCCATCCCGCCATAATACCGCATCTTGACCTCCCAATCCGGCGTCCGGTCCACAAAATACGTCATGCCCGTGCGCACAAACCCGGGTGACACGCTGTTGACCCGGATGCCGTAGGGCGCCCATTCCATGGCTAGCGTGTGCGTCATGTTGCGGATCGCGGCTTTGGTGCTTCCGTAGGGCGCGGATGGGGCCGCGCGGTTGGGCCGGTAGGAGGTCATGCTTGCGGTGAAGACTATGCTGCCTGTTGTGTGGAGGCGCTGGAATGTTTGGGCGGCTGCGCGCGCGGTGTGGAAGGCGCCGAAGACCTGTGCGTGCGGGTTAGTGGGTTGGTTGGGGGAGCGCGGTGGGTTGCGGGGAGGTAAGTAGGGAGGGAAAGAGGAGTTGTAGTCGTCGTGGTTGTCGTCGTCGTCGTCGTCGTCGTCGTCATTGCGGGGTGATGATATCATCTTGCTACGATATGTCTCGGGAGGAGGAGGGGGGTGGCTTTGGCACGGTGTCCTGATAGAAGTGCGAAACCAAAAAAAAGGGGGGGGATAGAAGAGCACAACGCACATTAAGATCAAACATCTCCCTAATCTGCTCCTCCGTAAACTCAAACGCAGGCTGATGCCTCGTCATACCCGCATTCGCCACAACGCCATTCAGCGTGCCCTCGCGCGCGACAATCTCGTCCATCGCAGCCTGCACGCTGGCTTCCTTTGTCACGTCCGTGTGGATGAATTTGAGTCGTCCGTCGTGCTTCCTGGCTAGGGCGAGGAAGTCGGCGTAGTCTGCGTTGTCGTCCGGGTTGGTTCCGTTGTCGTTGTCTGGGAAGGGCGAGACGAGATCGAGCGAGTAGACGGCTGCGGCGTCGTTTTCGAGCGCGACTTGGGCGATGCCGAGGCCGATGCCGCGGTTTGCGCCGGTGATGGCGATGACTTTGGTGGAGAGGGTGATGCGCCAGGAGCTGTCGAGGGGGCGCTCGGTGGAGAGGTAAGGGGAGACGGCTGAGGAGTCGTCGGGTTGGTGGTCTGCCATGGCGGCACAAAGAGTCTGTTGAAATGGATGAAGGAATATGATATTATGAAGCTGTGTTGGACGTCTTCTTGTTTGCACGGCTTTGTGGTATGGTATATAGCTGGCTGGCACGTGGACGTGTAGGTCTGATGTTTTGGATGGAAGAAGGCTTCTTTTACGTGGCAAGCATCGAATTATGTATCTGATAATACCGCAACAGGATGGCAAAGGGAATGCAAACAGACGAAAAGCATTACTATCGAGACCATCCGGCTCTCTTTATGCGTCGTCGCTCCAGTTCCGGCAGTCAAATCATTGACAATCGCGCCAGCTTCCGCTCACTGTCACCTCCGTCACTTCCGCCACTAATATCTACTGGGAGCTCACATCCGAGGCCAACATCTGCCTCTTTCTCCAGACGAATCAAGGTATACCTTGGACAGACGCCCGTGGAGTCTCGCCCTGTTGTTGACCGAAAAAAAATAAAACTCCACTGTTTAGCAATGGGGTTGTATTGATTCTCACCATCACTTATTATCTCATTTGCCCTGGCAATGAAGCCTACTTGCGACACATTGTTCCCGATCTCAAGGCTCACGATTCCCGTTGCACGCGCTCTGCAGCTACGCATCAATAGCTGCGGGAGCCTCGAGACGGGGGCTGCGGAAGCTCCCGCAAGCGAGCCGCTGATTGGGTGGGGCCATGTGGGACCCAGCCGTAGCACGCTAGGATGAGCGGTTCCCCGAGTCGAGGTCACAATGCTATGCTAGCTTGCTGACTTGTTGTCCTGTCGCGGAGTACTTCGTGTTCATGCACGGTGTGTGATCGCACGGCATGCACGCCGACGCTATATCGAGTCAGGAAGAGTAGGTAATCTGGAGTTTCATTTGGCCCCAGGTATCGTACGTTGCGGGGAAGCGGGCTGAGAACCCGGAGGAGTCGTCCTCGATGCCGTAGAGCTTACTACGGAACGATGTCCGGGGGATGTATTCATCCAAAGGGTGTTGTAAAGGGCTCGTTGCGTAACTTGATTTGCTGGATTGAGTACCGGTGTACAGAGGGTGTGCCAGACATGCTCGGAAATGAGTCTCATTGAGCTTTGCAATGCTGTATTTCCCGGGCGTCCAGCCTTATGCCGTTTCTGCTGTTATTCAAACGCGTCGCTCATCTCTTCATCGACTGAATTCCAAATTTCAACCAGACTTCTGTGTTAGATGTCCGTCGTTGCAGTATGGCGACTAATAAAATGACATCGAGCAGTTTTGAACATGTCGAAGTAGCGCCGCCAGACGGCAAGCTAAATGCTTCCGAGATTTGCGTAGAGCGTATAGAAGAGGAGAGACGGCTTGTGAGGAAGGTCGATCTGTATCTGCTACCAACGATTTGGCTGATGTATCTATTGTCGTATATGGATCGAACAAAGTAAGAAACAGCGGGGCCCCTAACGGCATGTATGCTAACAGCTCCAGCATTGGCAACGCCAAGATTGCGGGCATGGAAGCAGATCTGAGGCTTTCTTCCAGCCAGTATTCGATAATGTTGGTAGTCTTCTTCGTCACGTACGTCTGTTTCGAAATTCCCTCAAACCTTGTCCTGGCCAAGACACGGCCGTCCGTATTCCTGCCGGTCACTATGATTCTCTGGGGCATCGTGACTTGTTGTATGGCAGCTGCTACATCTTACAAGCATCTCATCGCTTTGCGCCTGATCGTCGGTTTACTGGAAGCTGGTTTTGCACCCGGAGTACTGATGATCTTATCGTCATGGTACAAGAAGAACGAAATGTCGAAGCGATTTGCGGCCTATATCTCTGCAGCTGTATTATCCGGAGCCTTTGGTGGTCTTCTGGGTGGTGCCATAACACAGGGTCTCGACGGTGCGCATGGGATAGAAGGGTGGCGCTGGTTATTCGTAAGTATCATCTTCGAGGCGGATGATTATTCGACATGGACTGATTGACTTTAAAAGATTGTTGAAGGAGCTGCGACTATCAGCTGGGCCATTATCGCACACTTCATTCTTCTCGACTTTCCCAGTACCACAAAGAAGTTCTCTGCGCGTGAAAGACTTCTGGCGACCGAGAGATTACAGAGGGACAACGTAACGGCTACGACCGGAAATAGCAGCCCAAAGGTTAGCTCAATGCAAGCAACCGTCATATCGTTGAAGAATTGGAGAACTTGGGTCCTCACCTTAGGCTACATGGTACATCTTCCAAATGGTTTGGTTCCAGACATAATGCTAATGCCATAGAGGTCATCGTTGGGTCCTCGACTCTTTCATACTTTTACCCAACCTTGGTTGAAGGCCTGGGATATACGTCGCATATGGCGCAGTATATGACGGTTCCCATCTATGCGGTAGCATTCGTCGCAGTCGGTTTCACAGGATACTTTGGGGACCGGATTACAGAATACCGAGGAGTAGTAATCGCGAGCTGGCTTGCCCTTAGCATGGTGTGTAGCATCGTTGTATGTGTTGTCTATGACTTCACAGCTCGGTATGCACTGCTGGTAATCATGGCTGCTGGGCTCTGGGCGTCAAATGGATTGGCGCTGTCCTACGCGGGCAGCACGTTTGGCCCACTGCAGCAAGAAGTCCGCGCAGTCAGCTTGGCCTTCGTCAATGCCATGGGAAATCTGGCTCAAATCTATGGCGCGTACTTGTTTCCATCGGACGACAAGCCGAAATACCTGATGGGGTTTGGGGTGATCAGCGGTATGTGTGGGTTTGGAGTTGTTGTGTACACGGTCGCGCACGTATCATTCAAGCGATGGCCCACGACATCGTAGACATCTTTGCCGCGTTCGTATGCCGAGATCTCGCACGACTCAAGGAATACGATTGTGGTAAGACTTCGTTATGGTGTTGTGGCGTATGATGGCGGCTGCTGCGAGAGATCTCCGGGGACATTTAGGTTCGGCCGGTAAGCCGTCGCATGAGTTTCGGGTGAGAATGTGCTGGCCATCATTGGACGAAAGCAGTGAGATTGACAGGAGGGTGTTTTCTATGTCGAGACTAATTAGAGTTCATGAAGAAACTCGATCGACGTGGTGGTGGAGTGGATGCAAAGAGGCGCAGGCAGACGCCACCGATCCTTAGTCTAGGGGTGCACATCCGAAGTTTATCCGCAGCTCGCGCTAGCAGCGAGTCAGTGCGATTAGACTTCTGCATCCTATTCAAAACAAGCTCCAACTCGTCAATCTCTCGACGGTGAACACTCCTGTCCTCCTATCGCTGGGAAGACCGGTCTGACGCGGCACCTGTTCCTCTCCTCAGTTCGCCATCGCAAGATCGGATTTTAGGATCCGCGTCATGTAAGCCATCGTGATGGCGTGGGATGCTAATGTCCGTCTCTCACGCGTTGCTGTCTTTGCTCGCAATACATACACCATAGTACACAGTAATACCACGGCAATGCTCACTTGCATTCACCGTTTCTAGTAGCAACTGAATTCGCATATACAAGCCGTGTCTTTTTGAGCTTCTCCGCTTCCGAGAAGCATTTCGAATGCCCCCAAATTCGCCGTTGACCAACTTGTTCATGGGATTCATCCTACGACGCATCGGCGCATCACCGCATACGATCCTGTTTGGCAATACTCGCGTGGCGGCGAAGAGCTTCGAGCGGTCGCTAGCCTTATGGAGTTTGCGGAGCTAACTGCCGTGGACTTCGCGGTATAATACATAATTATGGTTGAGGTGTGGCTGGAAAAGGGCCGAATCAGGGCGGAAACAACGTTGGTTTCATCCAGCTCGGAACGGGCTCCGTGCCAGCACTCGCATACCTGTCCTTGCAGGTTTGGAAAGTCATGCGAAAGCTCCAGTTGACCGAACACCGGCTCCATAATGCATGCGACCGTTTTGCTGGTACGAAGCTTGAAGAGAAGCTGTCCATTTACCTTCAGACCGTGTACAGTTATGTACAATCCATCATTTATTTTTCGGGTACTAGGAACAAGGGTTCTTCGACAAGAGATTATTCCGGCACGCTGCGGAATCCAGAGTAATAAGCCATGGATCCTTCTGACAATTATCAAACATGGTGGACAAGAGGACACGTGAAAACCGTACGACACTGACGTCGTTGATCTTCGCTCGTGGGTGATACTATGAATGCACAGCTAATTAATGGTGGGCTAACAAGGCGTACACCGAAGCGGGAGCGCCGCAAGTTGGCGCCGATCATGAACGCTTTGAATGAATAGCAGGAACCGCGGCGACGACGATCCAATGTCTTTTAATGTCAGACCCACGCACAGCGTTAATATTGCATCATACGGCATTGTCTATTGCAAGAGAGCTGCAGAGAGGCCCCCCAGGAAGACAGCGGCAGCATAAGCCCCTGGGTCAGGCGGTATGTCTGACTGGGATTCAAGCTTTTCATCGCCGACGTAGGTAGCACGGCCAAATTTCGCACGCATACCCTTGGTCGTGTCAGCACCACGTTGCGCAGCCTGTACCGACTTGGCGAGTTCTCCAGACTGTTGCAGGGTCTCACAGAAGGGGATCAGGGCGTCCATCACAGTTCTATCCCCCACTCTAGCGGAGGTGTACTGCTTCAGCACATCAAGAGCGGGGCCGATGGTTTTCGAGACTGTGGTGATGGAAACGTCAGACGAGCTTCTATATGCTTGGCGCAATTGACTGGAGAAGGCGGTGAGGAAGATGCTCAAGATTGCACCCAGTGAGCCCCCCATGTCCTCGACACAGTCCCCCACCTGTTCAAGAAAGGAAAATAGCGGCGAGTTCGGGGACAGGTCCGAGTGCAGCTTTGTGAGTATGGAATTGCAAACCATGTCAACAGCTTCACCACAATCGCCATCACCCATCAGAATGTCATATTTTGTAATGTCTGGTTCAGCAGCACGGGCGCGCTTGCAGGCCTCTGTTAGAGCTCGAATGATTTTAGCAGTCACAGGAGGGCCCTGGTCTTGGCTGGCGGCAGCTTGCGCGTCAGCTTTGGCTTTCTCCCGCAAACGTGCACATTCCTCGGACGGCTTGGCAGAGAGATAGCTGTTCTTGGGCCAGGCGGGAGCGGTAGTCGGGGCGTCGAGCAATTGAAGAATGTCAGACACAGTCAGTTCCATTGCTTGTGCAATACCTGTCAGGTTTCCCACGGTGATGGAAAAGCCAGGCCCATTTAGTGAGGATTCAAAGGTACCGGCGTAGATGCGGATCGGCAACAGATCCCAGTCGGCCTCTGCAGATTGGGGTCAGTGCACGGCAATAATTGGCGAGACGCGCAAGCAGGAGCGAGCGCACCTAGTTGTAACCCTGCAATGTTGGCGAGAGCCTCCAATTCGAGGTTGGAAAGGCCACCGAAATTATTGATGAGCATGACGACTTCATCCTTGGGATTGAAGGTGACAAAGGCACGGTCTGGATCGGACGGGTCGAGAAGATGGGCATACATCTGCTTGACCAAGGAATCAGCGCTAGGAATAGGGGAGATTGTTTGAAGTCCCTGGGCAAGATCAGTACAGGTATGAGATGCATGTAGATGGATTGCCAAAGCTTATTACTGGCTCGTTGTGGATACCCATGCCCAGCACGCAGGCGTTTGCGGGGACGGCCTCGTGGTGAGACCTCCCTGGAACGTGACAATGATCAAGGCTTGTGCCGATGGTGACGAGGTGGGAGTTGCCCAAGTTGCCCAGTTTCAAGACAGAATCAAAAGACCAGGCTTGGTGATTGGCAGCACCAATAAGTTTCAGGACTGTGGATATCTCAGCAATGGTCAGCTGGTGTGCAAGGAGGGGGAAAAAGGATGATAGAGGCAGATGATTGTGCGGTCAGTACCTAGAAGATTGCCAGCGAGGCCTCGTCGACCGACAAGACCGGCCTTTTCCTTGCCCAAGGCAGCATCCTCCGACATGTTGACAACGTCGACACGATGACCGAGGGCGAGACCCTTTTCGCGGGCCAGGCCAAAGTGCAGCTTGTCCCCTGTGTAGTTTGTTATGCAGAGAATGATGCCCACATTTGACGGGACGCTTCGGATACCGGCCATGATTTGCTTTGTGGAAGGGCTGGCGAAGATATCACCGCACACGGCAGCGGCCAACATGCCATCGCCAACGTAGCCGGACCAGGCTGGTTCATGGCCACTGCCCCCGCCAGAAATGATGGCAATCTGGGAGGGCTGATGGGATTTTGAAAAGACGACTCTGTTGACAGGATCTAAGTCCAGATTGGGATGCCTCTGGACGAAAGATTGCAGAGCCAGTGGCACGAGGGCTCTGGGTTCGGCAAAGAAATGCTTGGTCGACATTGTCGGATAAGAGTGAGTGGCTCGCGGTGAGAACAGTGAGGTGCGCTCTCTCTCTCAATGGCCAATCGAACCGGATTAGGGTTCGTGCCAGGGCGAAACAGACAGCTTTACGAGCTGCAGGAACGATAAAGGGCTAGTCGGGCGGGCGACGAGTGACAGAGAAGGAGACTTTACTCGGAATGGCAAATTCGCGATCGGAGTGTTCGACTCGCGAGCCGTGTCGGGGGACGACAAGAAGCAGCAGATGGAAAGGAAGAAGATGTAAGGAGAGACGGGCGGGATAATAGGAGGAGAACGAGGAGGAGAGAGAAAGCAGGCGAAAAGATCAGAAAGTGAAAGTTCGATGATGGCGGGGTACTGTTCTACTACTGTGTAGGATGAGGATGGTTGGGTGATGCACAAGGAACTTGAAGGTATCAGGAGGAGACTCTCTCTCTCTCTCTCCCTCTATCTCTCTCTCTGTGTGTGAATGTGTGTGTGAATGAGTGTGTGCTGCTCTTGATGGACGCAAATTTGAAAGGACTTCTTTCAGTCAGTGTGTGTGTGACGAAAACACAGCATTGATGCGTGGGCAGTCCATGCACCATGTATGTTGTGTGTATAATTATACCGTGTATTTTCTGCCGAAAGAGAACAATGATAATAATGACGCAAAGGCGGAGGCAGAACCTTGGACAGTGCAGGAGATGGCTCCGAGCTGTGATTATGACAGGACAGCCAAACAACACTGTGGATTACTTACTGCTGCAATGATGTCGATACTAATTACTGCTGCTATGGTAGTACTGACAGCCTTTATTATATCCTTTTGACGGAGTAATTGCAGTCGTAACAGTAGCTTTAGACGTTAGCTAGACAGTAGCTATAGACTCTCGTACTTCTATACTAATTACATACTGTGTTTATAAGACACACACAGTAGTAGTAATGAGTAGGTAGGTAGGTAGGTAGGTATAATAGCTACAGTAGCTGCTGCAACCCCCCCGAGACAGGGCGGCAGTACAGGACACAAAGTACTGCTATGTGCCTGTATATACTTGGGTGAGAGCCAAGAATACGGGGGGTGCAGTCTTGTCACGAAGCGGGCATCGCGGCTACCGTCGGGGCTGTCAGCTGCTGCTTTTTCCGGGGGGGAAGAATTTGGGGGGGATTTAGGAGGGGGGGGGGGAGGGAGGTGAGCAAAAGGGAGGAATCCCATCACATTCACTCCACCTCGTGATCCATACACCTAAACATTCAACACCACAAAACACCACCAAAACCACCACAACCACCACGTCCACCACATCCACCACCAAAAGTAGGCGCATTGCTCTTTCTGGCGGCCCGAGAACGGCATATATCATTACTACATGGCAATTTATCCTTGAGAGCCGTCGTGGTAATAAGCATCTAGGTATATGTATACATAGTGCTAGCACACATCAACAACCTTAACGCCGCCGCTGCTGCTGCTGCTGCTGCTGCTTCTTCTTCTTCTTCCCCACAATAATCATCATGGCACTGACAAGAACGACAACACACTGGACAATGCATCATTCCACGGCCTTGTGGCCCTCAGACCAGCCAATCGCACCACCTGCTCTGAACGTTCTCCTTGTCTCCTTCAGCCTGGGCCAATCACTATCATCGTTACCTTCTTTACCCTGGGAGGATCCGACAAAGTCAGAGAGGCGAAGCAGCATGCATTTCATCCTTTCCTCATCTCGCCCGCTCGTCCTGCCATCCATGCCATGATCAATCACTACACATCACACATCACCCGTCTCCCTTCTCCCGTCACCCACCTCCCGCTACTGGCCGAAGGAAAGAGAGAGAAAAAAATAAGCAACAAAAGACCAGCGTTAAAAAGTCGATATAACCTTGATGCTGCTGCTGCTGCTGCTGCGCCCAAAACCGCCTAGTCCGCCCGGCTTTTCCAGACTGGTTGGCTCTATACCTTTCTGGGACTTCTGCCATGTATGCAGCCCATGTCATAACGTATATCTGCGGCGAACCATCCGTCCAAATAATCACTTAATTACTATAGGATGCTACTTAGTGCGCACCAAGAACGGCAACCGAAGAACCGGCCTCGGGCGAGCGACCGGGTTCAGGGTGCACAGATATGGTCCTGCGTCGTGGACAAACCCCCAAATAGGTCGTAAAAGAAGCCTTGGCCACTACGCACGAGTGTATGCAGGTGCATAACTTTCTACTGCGTGCTGCATGTTGTAATACTATCATGCACATAATAAGGTAGTACGCCCCATGTCCCTGGTCTTTCTCTCTTTCTCTCT
>NW_022985549.1:1054516-1082480 GCF_010093815.1 Pseudovirgaria hyperparasitica
CCCCCCCTCTCCTCCTTTCCCCCACTCAGCCAAAACAAGCTCCATCCACGCAACTATGCATCCACTATGCCGCCTCCATTGACGAACGTTCAAAATGTTTGCCATTAAAAACTATGACTCGCTCGCCTTCGCGAACTTCAGTATGGATCCGCTCTCCTCTACTGCTCTTCAAGCCTGTAGCGTCCAACCTTTTGATTCATTCATTCTTCCACCCTCTGAATCGCCTTTGTCGACTCGTCCTGATTCTTCTCCTCCTCCAAACGCCCTGTTCACCGACTACTCATTCTCTTCAACCTCGCCTTTTCCCTCGTAACGGTAACGAGCTGCTTCTGTTCCTTCACCTCACTCACGCACACTACTCACACACATACACACATACACACATACTCATACACAATATCTCACTCTCCCACCCTCTCTCTCACACTCTCACGTGCTCCACCTACCCCTCGACACGATGATTCTCACACCCACTCAAGAAGAGTCTCACAAATCTGGGCTGAATGGGCAACGGAAGCCCCGTAAACCAAGAGGTCGGGGACTTCGTACCACAACAGGCTGGTAAGCATTGCTCAGTACCGTACCTTGCAACAGCATCATGCGCGCTCCAGCTTTTTTTTTCTTGCGCCCCCTCGAAAACTGGAGATGACATGACTCCCGTATAAACTCTTCCGGTGCGCGTGCTTGCTTGCTCAGGTGGCTCACATATGACGACTCAGTGCGGTATGTAGACGCAGGCATATGAAATGCGACGAAGTCAAGCCTGTGTGCGGGCCCTGTGCAAAAGGTAACCGCGACTGTGTATACGGACATGCAAAAGTACGTGGGATAAACACTTCCTTTCTTTCCTTCTCCATTCAGTGCAAGGACCTGGAGCTTGAGCTTGTTGAACCCCCCCAAAGCCATAAAACAATCCATCTGCACGACATCAATCTGTAAGCAAGCAAGCAAACAAGCAAGCTTTGCGGTTGTGAACGGATGAGCCCTGAGACAAGGCAGGCCTCTCTGACTGGGGGGGCATCAGGCCTCTCTCGAATCGGGTGGCATATAAAGCGGTGATATTGACCTTTCCGTACAGTCTCCGTGTAGCACTGCGGGCTCAGGCACAAGTGACGTTGAACCACCCTCCCGAACTCAATCTGGACGTCTGCCTCCCTCCACAACCTGGCAACAACCACTTCCGTTAAGATCGTCAGCTCCCTCAAACAACACTCCATATCCACAGTCCGCTCTCGATGCACGTCTACAAACTATTCCTGCCCTGTCCACCCTTCCAACACAGCACTGGGCCCAGAACAAGCAACGTCATAGTCCAGGCAGTGAGCCCGACCTAGGACAGCTCCCGTGGAATCAAACAACAACAGCAGCAGCAACAAGCTATGGCGACTCCCAAGATTCGACTCCTGTCTCCAGCGTCCTCGAGCCGCATCGCTGGTTTGGCCTGCTGGCCGAGGACTGTCCATTCGATGACAACGACTATTTCACGGCTAGACGGAATGAGATGATGCGGCTACAGGCTCAAAGTGCCAGCAACAGCCCAACCGCCAGAGCAAGTTTGCCAGATACCGACAGTGGATATCCCACGCCCCAGATGTCACACTTGAACTCGCCACACCTTGGCCTGCCGCCGTCGTTGATGCCCTCGATGGCTCCTCGAAGCTCAGTGCCGAATGGCGACGAACGTGAGCTGTGGCAGGCCCCCATCACCCTCACTGATCATCAGATCTGCCTCTTCAGCACATTCGTCAACCATCTAAGCTTGTGGCTTGACCTCTACGATCCCTTGAAGCATTTCTCGACCATGGTACCCCAGCTTGCCCTGTCCAATGAAGGTCTCATGAAAGCCATTCTGGCCCTTGCTGCCCGCCATCTCTCTATCAAGCCTCAGGACTGCAACGTTAGGCCCGATCGCACCGAGGCTGTGCAGTATTATTCCGAGACTCTGCAGTATCTCCAGCGTGCCATGAAGTACGAGTCCTACACGCGCAGCCCCGACATCATCGCTACTGCCCTCATTGTTTCGGCGTACGAGATGATTGACGGCGCCGGCAAGTCCTGGGAGCGCCATCTTAAGGGCGTCTTTTGGATCCAGCGATCGCAGGAGAACCATGGTGAGTCAGGTGGGTTGCGACAGGCCGTCTGGTGGGCGTGGTTGCGTCAGGATATCTGGGCGGCCTTCCGCGAGCGGAGAAAGTGCTTCTCTTTCTGGAGGCCCAAGAAGTCTTACTCCATGATGAACCAATACGAGATTGCGAATCGTGTCGTGTACCTCGCTGCCCAAGCTGTGAATTACGCCTCTGAGGAGGAGCGCAAGGCTGGCGAGGCCAATGTGCAACAACGCATGGACAATGCTGACACCCTGTTGAATATGCTGGATGACTGGAAGAGGCACTTGTCCATCCACTTCCAAGAGCTGCCCATCCCGAAGAGTTCCAACAGTGACGCGGCCTTCCAGATCCACTGGATCAACCCATCTCCATTTGGTAGCTTTCCCAAACCCTCCAGTCATATCTTCCATGCTCTTTACTGACCGCACCCTCAGCTTGCGCCATGCAATACTACCATTTTGCTCGTATCCTCCTCATGATCCACCGCCCTGCACCAGGTGGTTATCTGGAATACTCGAATCGCAACAGTACCATTGCAGAGTCAATCGACGTTATCGGCGGCATCGCCATGACGATCAAGGACCACGCTGCCACCATCCTCTCCACGCAAGCTTTATACTGCGCCGCTCTCTACACCTCCGACCCGTCCAAGCAGGCTGCCCTCTGCAAGATGATTGAGGAACACCAAGATCGCACCGGGTGGCCGGTCATCCAGCTCAACGAGGAGCTGCGCATGGAGTGGTCATGTCAGGGTCCTTTGTAAGTAGTAGTCTTGTACTCCTTCTGGGTTTGTTGTTCTTGCAAGATGTGGTTTGCGGGCTCTGTTCGGACTTTGACCGTTCGTTAGCGCTCGTTGGCTGACCTTGCAATGCCAGCATGTTTCCGACTCCCCCTGACGAGAGCGATATCCTGCCTGACAGATACTTTGACATGAGCATGGTGTCGTCGGGCCCGTTGCAAGATGCGAAGATGGCCATGCACTGACATGGCTCTGCCCAACCGGACAACTTCTCTATACAACAAACGTTTCTCCCGTTCCCTGTCCCTTACTCAGCCTTTCGAAGCGACGTCAGCAAGGAAGATACGTACATATTGCCTTCTCTTCTTTTCCTATGTTGAGATGTGGGCGGGTCTCACTTTTTGGCGTTTCGGGATGTCCACAAGAAAACGATGCATCTTCATTCTGATTGGCGAATGTCGTCCTCCATCGATCTTTGTTACAAGGTCTTTGCATGTCACGGTCGTGACAAGACATGTGCGGGGCGCCAAAGGCGTTTTTCACATGATGCTCCGTATACCACTTCTCTCCGGCACATGTCATGGTGGGTGCGTGTAGTCATTGGCGTCTTTTTTTTCTTTCTTCTCCTTGCCGGATGCTTACCATAGGCCGAATATGCGGGCCAGTGTAGCGCTGGGGTTTTGGTTTTGAGGTATGAATACATGATGGGGCATGACTGTGAGAGAAACGACTCCAGGAGACGACTACTTGAGAGATGACTGGTGAAAACGACTTGAGAGATGACTGAGAAAACGACTGTAGGAACACACTGTAGGATATATACGTATATATGGCTTGTTGAGAGCTAGGCAAGTTGCAACCTACCGATCGACCGTCCCGGGGTCTATGTTTTCATGTATTTTCCTTTCTCTTTTCTTTTGCACTTTCCCTGCGAATATAGAACATCTTTGGGCGGGTTGTTTTTGGGGGATGGGGAAGCGGGAGTTTTTTGGGGGTTTTTTCGTGATTCTCCATTCGTTATCGTTCGAACCGTACACGAAAAAAGTCTGATCTTTCACGAGACTTGGGATGAGGGGAGTGGAAAGGCAAAAATTGAGGGAGGAGGAGGATGAGGATGAGGAAAAAGAAGAAGCTGGATCTTTCGTTCTTCTTGTCAAGTGCCGATGCGTTCTGCTGTGTCAACAAGCGAGAACAACAACAAAGGCAACATGGGAGAGAGAGGGAGCACTCGCTGCGCTGCTTGCTGTTCTGTATGCATGTATGTATGTATGTACGACATTCTTTTCTTCTTACCTATACAACGCAATATCGTCAGTAGTCTTCTTTTCCTCATTTCGTGTCTTGCGTGCCAAGGATAAACAGGGGAGGGGGTAGGGGGGGCAAGGAAGCATTCCATCGGTGCTCACTGCTGCATGCTCACATAGTCATCGATCCACCCCCTTCCCCCCTCCCCCTTCTCTACTCCCCTCTGTCCCCTCTACATCTGTCCCCATTGTCCGCCTCCCAACAAATCCCCCCCCACAACCCCAATCCCAATACAAAACAAAATCAAAAAATCAACAAATCCCAATCCCCCCATTAACCTGCACATCCACACCCGTCACATACCCGGCCGCCCCGCTGAGCAGGTACACATACGCACTCCCGACCTCCTCGACGCTGGCCAGTCGCGGCAGGCCGCCGTAGTAGTGCAGCTGGGTGGCCCAGTCGGGTTGGCGGGAGACCCAGGATGTCATTGCTGTTTTTACGAGGCTTTTTTTTTTCGGTTAGATTTTTGGGGAGAGGAGGGGAGAGGAGGGGAGGATAGGGGGAGATAAAAAGGAGAGGGGAAAAGGGAGAGGGGGAGGATAATGGGGGAACAACGTACCCTGGTGAGACGGAGTTGACGCGGATGTTGTACTGGGACCATTCGAGCGCGAGGGTTTTGGTCATGTTGCGGATTCCTGTGGTGGGTTAGGGGAGGAGATTGAGGGGGAAGGAAGTAGAGTAGAGTAGAGTAGAGTAGAGTAGAGTAGAGTAGAGTAGAGTAGAGTAGAGTAGAGTAGAGGCCACACGTACCCGCTTTCGACGCACCGTAGGGCGCAGATGGGACGCGCTGTCGTACGGAGGAGGAGGTTAGCATCAGTTGCTGAACTCTTGGTACTGATGGTGACGGGTAGGTAGGTAGGTAGGTAGGTAGGTAGGTAGGTAGTGTAGTCTCAGTGCCAACGGTCTATCCATCACAAAACGCACAAAAGACCCACCTTATTCGGCCTATGCGACGCCATAGACGCCGTAAAGACCACAGACCCAGCAATACCAAGCCTGATAAACGCGCGAGCCGCGACGCGCGCAGCATAGAACGAGCCGTAAAGCTAACACGTGTTTGATTACATGTCAGTATGACGCGCGACAAAAAAAGACACGAAGAGAGAGAGAGAGAGAGAGAGAGAGAGAGAGAGAACAAGGACTGAGATGATGAAAGAATTGACACAAAGGGAAGGCCCCCTACATTTACCCCCCACAACCCCTCGATATCCGCCGCCGTGAATTCGAGCGCAGGCTTGTGCATCGTCCGGCCGGCATTCGCGACCACGCCGTCGATGCGGCCCTCGCGCGCGATGATCTCGTCGATTGCGCGCGTGAGTTCGTCTTCGCGCGTTACGTCTGCTGTTAGGGCGTGGAGCTGGCCTGGGTAGCGCGCCGCTACGGCTTCGAAGTCGTTGTTGGTTTTGTTGTTGTTGTTGTTGTTGTTGTTGTTGTTGCTGTTGTTGCCCGTGTCTGGCACGACGCCGCTGATGTCGAGCGAGTATACGGCTGTGGCGCCGTTGGCGAGACAGCAGTCTGCGATGCCGAGGCCGATGCCTCTGTTTGCGCCGGTGACTGTGGGGTGGGGGGTTTGGTGGTTAGGAGGGGGGCTTGGTGGGGTGGGAGATCTGTGTGGTGTTTTTTCTTGTGGTGGTGATGCGAGGTCGGTGTGGTAAAGGGTTGGGGGGATGATGAATGATGACGATCATGATGATGATGATGGATGGACGGCAGACGTACTGGCGATGATTTTCCCGTCGAGCGAGATTTTCTTCTGTGGGTTGGTTGGGATGACGGTGAGATCTGTTGTTGTCGGTGTTGTTGTTGATGTTGCGGTTGATGAGGCGGCTGGAGGCGCGTCAGGAAGTGATGAGGATGCCATCTTGACGGGTTTTTTCGCTCGAGGAATAGGGGATGGTGGATGGTGGACGGTGGAGGACAACACTGTCGCTGCTGCATGGCGGCATATATAACCAGCGACTCCGGCCGCCTATATCAATAGTACAGGCGTCTTCATGCAGGCCTCCCGATGCGTCGGTACGGCCCAGTACCAATGAAGCATCTAAACCCGGAACTTGGGTACAGTGTTTGATGCCTCGAGACGAGGAGGCTTTTTGTGGGTGGATCAGATAGATGTCCGACCTCAAAGGTCGTCGAGTCTTACTTTCCCCCCATTTAACCTGAATTATCCGGAAGAACTCTTCCAGCAGCTGGTCCCAATGGTGTTTGATTTGAAATCAACCTCGAGACTTGCATATGTTGTTGTGCTGTGGATGGTGGGAGTGATCATTTGACAAGACGTCGAATTGAAGTTATTATTTTACAACTATTCCTGGTTTAGCTAAGCTAGGAGCTGTGTGGTCGTAACGCCTACGCACCTCATTGGACACCCACTATCCGATATGTCACCTCAATCGCCGACGTTGAAGGGAAACAAGACCGTGAAGATCCTGCGCGATGCAGAGGACGGCGGTTATGGCATCGTTGCGCCTATTGTGTATGCCTTGCTCTTTCAACCCCTTCCCCCTACCATACAACTAGACGCCTTCGAGCATGGTACTGATTCCAATGCACAAGCTACAACATAGGGCACATCATAGCGTGCATCCAAGCCGCCGAGCGCAAACGGTCGCCGTTGATCATACAGATGTTCCCATGGGCAATCACAGTCTCAGATGGCCTGATCGTCCACGCTGCCGCTCTCGCAGCATCCAAGGCTTCGGTCCCCATATCGATTCATCTGGATCACGCGCAAGATGAAGCACTGATCCGGTACGCTGCTGACACGCTGCCGTTTGACAGTATCATGGTCGACATGTCCCACTACGAAAAAGAAGAGAACCTTGCAAAGACCAAGGAGCTGGTGAGGTATTGCAAGGAGCGCGGCATCGCAACCGAAGCGGAGCCTGGGAGGATAGAGGGCGGGGAAGACGGGATTGCGGACACTGCAGACTTGGAGGGCATGTTGACGACGCTTGACGAAGTTGACGAGTTCATCGGTACGGGCGTCGACTTTCTTGCGCCGGCGTTTGGAAATGTGCACGGCGAGTATGGGCCGAAGGGACCGCAATTGGAGTTCGATAGGTACGGCAGTCCATCCATCTGTTGGCGCCTGTCAGCAGCTCCTTTTCTCAATCTCGTCTCTAACGTCATCATGACAGACTCGACGCCCTTCGCAAGCATGCCGCCGGTCGTGTTCGGATCGTGCTACACGGGACGAACAGCTTCTCCGAGGAAACCATGCGCGAGTGTATACGGCACGGCGTGACGAAAGTCAACGTCAACAAGCTAGTTCTGGACGACTACCATTCGCATCTGCAATTGAACGCTAGCAAGCTGAGTCTAACCCAGCTGATAGAGGAAGGTATCAAGGAAACGGTGAAGCTGCTCGAGTGGCAGATGGACGTCTGCTGGTCGACAGGCAAAGCTAGCGCGACGAAGTAGGCGAGGCTCCAGAAATGCTAAGCAGACGTTTGTTTGTGGTGAGCCACCTGCGTGAATGTCACAATCTTCGTCTTGAAGGATGACCGTAGGCCGATGGTAGTCTCGCTCCCAGAACGCCAACACAGAATGACACAAGCCCACGCTCGAAATGATGCGGTTTCATCCAAAAACACCAGCCCTTCTCATGACTCCCACGAACTCATCTCTCTTTACTCCCTTTTTGACCCCGTTGTTTCCCTGGTCCCCATTCGCGACCAGAATCATATCCTTCAACACCTCATCGGGAACCTCCTCCTTCAGCTCCCTCGCCACAAGCTTCAGATGCGCCATCGTGATTGGCCCGTCGTGCCCATGGGTGAATAATTGCCAAGCATGCTCGATTTCCTCGTCCTGTGCCTCTTCTTGTTCGGCGTCTGACCCGTCATCTGGCCGGTTATTCAGCAGTAGAGCTGCGTACGCAAGGAAAGGCCCGAAAGTGATGTATCCCGTCTCGGTGGGATCAAGTGTTTCGAAGAGCTCTGGCAGTTCGCGCGAGGATACGCTCAGGTTGAGTGCTCTGGCAACCGTCAGTTTTCTTGCATCAATCTTTCGTCCTGGCTGGAGTGTGCGCACATCAGACACCGTCGTACATCTTCTCTTCGGAGCGCTTCCTCGGCTTCTACTTCTTTCGCCTTGCCCTTCCCTTTCCTCCGCCGCCGTCCAGTCCCGAGCACCTCGTCTGCGTCCTCTTCATCATGGTCATGCTCGGCCTGTTCGATTGGCGCTCTTGTCGCAAAGAGATTGAAGGCCTCTGTGATCTCGTGGACCTGTGCGTCTGTGATGTTGTTCTCCTTTGCGAGTTTGGAGCGTGCTGGCTTGGGCGCAGCGGCGGCTGGTGGAGGAGCGCGGCGTTTGGGCGGCTGATCATAGTAAGCTTGGGAAGTAGAAATCGAGATCTTGCTCGAAACATACCATGCTGGGACCGGGTATGGCAAATGAGTTTGGACGCGTACTTGCAAAAGAGTGGTCGCCTGTCTGGCGGATGATGCTGACGATGATGATCAACCCCGCCTTGCGTACATTACAGCCTGCAGGGTATGCAATGATCACGCCCAGCATTACGTCGTTACTGTCATGGCGGCGACGAAACTTGAAACATCAATTCACGCATGCAGGTTTTATACTTCGTGCACCTAAATTTAGCTCTACTTGATATATGAGCGAAATGACTTGGTTGTCGACTACCGGATAGCTTGTCAACAACAACACGAGTTCTGTTTCCTAACGTCACATTGCAACTACTCATACTACTCCTGCTCCTGTACCGGATCACTGTCCAGGCAGCACGACAATCTTTCTTGCTGCTTGGTCTACTATTCCTTCTCTCACTTCCCGACCAGTCACAATGTCTATCACGATCCTCCCGGTTGAGATACTTGATATCATCACTAAAGACCTTACCGTCAGGGACTTCTTAGCTCTCTGCAGCACTTGCAAGGCTCTACATGACCCAAACATACGCCTGGACGCTGGATACTGGAGCCACGTGACGCATGAACAGTTTCGTCTGCCCAATCGACCTGCAGTCGAAGGCGACGGCAGGAAATGGCAGAAGCTGTACCGCAGACTACAGACGCAGACCAGCGTCTTCACCTGGGGCAAGTCAAATCGGGGCTGTCTAGGCCGACAAGGACATGCACGCTGCAACCCAGTACCACTGCCCATGAACAACATCAAGGAGCTTGGGATCATTGCTGACATGCAGTGTGGTGGATGGTCGACCAGCTTTCTTACCTCTCGAGGATTACTTTACGTGGCAGGGGTGCTGGATGGGATGACGGCGGAATATGCAGTGGATGGAGTTGTTGCTAGACTCAAGTATCCTGCGTCCGTGCCAGATCCGCTGAGAAGAGAAAATCCGAACAACTCTCTCGTAGCCATCCGGCAGTTCTCGTCAGGCAGGAATCATATTCTAGGGCTTTCAGACTCGGGTCGGATCTGGACGTGGAAGTCTCATGCAGAGCCAGCACTTCAAGTGAAGTTTCTTCACGCAGACACATATGAACATCGAAAGGTCACGGCGCCTGGAGCTGTCAAACAGGTCATGGCGGGCTGGAACTTCAGCTCAGCGTACGTGACCGGAGCCGGTATCCTCTTGTGGGGGGTACATCGTGGACATACGGACCCGGAGGTTGATACTGTAGTGCTCGATGCTACGGCCGTCCCATGGACGAGTTATGAGTCAGCTAGGAAAAGCGATCGCCAGACGGCGTGGAAGACGGAGGATGAAGAGGAAATTGTCGGCTCTGTCGTGACATGGGTATGCCTAGAGAACTACGTCGTGTTTCTCACGGATATAGGTCGTATCTTTGCCTCCAGGGTCGAATGGGACAACATTTCTATTGTTGTCGGCAACAGCTTCGAACTCAGGCCGCTCCGAAGCACGAACCCCTATCCGACGTCCTGCGACGTCCAAGGCTCATTCCGCTCCTTTGGAGTCTTCATGAACGGCTCCGTCGCTGTGCTCCACCAAGATTGGCTCGACTCGTACTCCCACGCACAGTGCGCCGTCCCTCCCAGTGCCCTCATCCCCGCCCTCCAACAGTCGGGCGTACAACAGCTCGCATTTGGCGACTACCATTTCCACGCCCTCCACAGCGACGGCACAATCACGTCGTACGGGAAGGAGCCATCGGCATGCGGTGCTCTCGGACTGGGAGGTGGGTGGAACAAGCCGTCTCGCACTATCCGCGGCGTGCTGAACAACCACGACGCAGAGCTCATCCCTGAAGCGCGCCAGACGGGCCGTCGGGTCTGGTTCGAGCCGGAGAAGCAGAAGTGGCTTGAATTCCTGAGTCGCGGCGGGGCAGATCCGGATGAGTCGAAGGAGCGGCGGGAGGTGTTGAAGACGCGAGGAAAGGGGCTTGTGGAGCTGAGTGAGTGGGTTGAGCGGCGGGGCAGGAACTGGGATTGGTTTGCACGGGGTGATGACGGTGATGGTGATGGCGAGGATGAGGATGGGCTTGGGGCGTACTTTGCGCTCAGTGTGAGTGCGGCGGGGTGGTCGAGCGGGGCGTTGGTGCTGGTGAATTCAGCGTTGACGGAGAAGATGGCGGGGCGAGGGAGCTTTTGGGAAAGCGAGAGGTTTCCCAGACTGAGGCTGAGGGACGGCACGGAGATGGCGGGGACGATTGAGGTGAGCGAGTGGACGGCGTGAGGTTGGATGGAGAGTGACTGTTATGCAGAGTAGTGAATAGAGAGAAGAATATACGATACACGTGACATGCAAATGCTTATATAAGCAAGCCAAGCAGTATCTACTTAGCTAAGCAGCGGCAGGTGTAAAGACACCTAAGGCACCAACAGCAAGCAAGCAGGCACGTGAGCACTTACTACGTACACCCTAATACTCACTGGCACTCCCTATCTCACTATCCCTAATCATTACCTCAAGGCTCAATCTTAACACAACAAAAGAAGGTCTAGAACAGTCTCTCTTCTTCTTCTAGCGTCTTAGGCAGTAAGCAAGCTATAAATTCAATGAAGCAAGCGTTAATTACAAGACAATTAGCCCTCTGATGCGAGATTGCACATCGACATTGGGGACACCAGCAATTATGATTTGGAAAAGGTATAATGGACGGAGTAGTACAGTATGGGTATGAGTAGCGGGCACGGGCACGTAGTGTAGTGTAGCGTAGCGTAGAGGCGTACTTGTGTAGCGTAGTATGGAGAACGGCGACGGCGACGGAGAGCGGGTTTTGGATCGGGTTGTGGGATTGTGGATGATCGGGGGGATGGCAGGTCTGACCAGCAGTGCAGCCTTGCGCAAAGGCTGGGAAAGTGAGCTTAGTAAGGCTGTAAGATTGGGCGATCCGGTTTGTGGGTTCCAAGTTGGCACCTACTGTAATTACTTACTTGGCAGACTGGACGGGATGATGACGGATTTACCTTGCCTAGATGGGCGCTAGTGGGGACTAGTGGGGGCTACTTAAGGCCTACTGAGGTCTACTGAACGCTGACGAGGCGGGGGAGGATTTGGCGGTGGTGGTGTGGTGTGGTGTGTGTGTGTCGCGTGCCCATGGTCTTTCTTGCGTCTTCTCTCCGCCTTTGTGAAGAAAGTGACGGTGAGCGAGAGAACGGGCGTCAAAAAGCAGACAAGAAGAAGAAGATACGAATACGACCATGTTTAATGGTCAGATGTTTGCTGACAGGACCGTGTTGAGCATTCCTCGCGTCGTGACAATCAGTAATGCGCGTATAGAGGGTTAGCTATACGTTCGGTCTACGGAAGAGAGGCCGATCCGTGATCCGTGGTCCGTGGGGCGTTGTGGATGATGGTGTGGAGCGTAAATTGTGGACTGTGGAGCGTACACTGGAGACTCTCCACACACGGTAGGAATGCGAGAGACTGCGGGTGAATGCGAGAGACGATGGCACGGATCACGGATCATGGATACGATCTCTATACGATTGCTCTCTTCCATACGCTGCAACACCACTTGTTGCCTGTCCACGGGTATATATACGCGGACGGCTTGAGGAAGACTCGGACTTGTTGTTCGTCCGGATACGGTTGATGGATGTTATTTTAGATGATATGTTTGTTGGTGATGGATGAATGGCGCAGGTCCGCGGATCTCGACGGCTGCACCATTGGTCGCGTGCCTCTTCTCTCCAAGCACTGCCAACTTCACACACTTGACGCTTAACCTTACCACCACCACGCAACATGCCGTCACCACTAATCCTCTCTATGACTCGACTGCTAGCTATCCTCTAATTACTGCTGCTGACGACTGTCTGTAATTTGCTTTGCTGTCATCGCTCCTTGCGTTACCGCTTTTGTTGGTTTTTGACTGGACTGTAATTACCTATTATCCATCATTACTTGCTTGCTTGGTATTCGTTAGCTTCAACGTCAATAAATCCTACGCGACTGCCTGTCCAACACGAAACCTTCCCTCTCACTCCTCTTCCTCTCTCCCTTCTCCTCTCGCTCTCTCACTCTGCCCAACCTTCTCCTCACAAACATCTCACTCCCTCTCTTCCACCAAACGGCAAAACACAACACACACTTGCCATCTACCTCTCACTCATATCAGCTACAGCTATCATCCCCACGCCCTCTTTCTTCCTGCACCCACCCCTGGCCCATCCTTAGCGCCCGCTATATCCTTGTCTCCATATATCTACCATCATCGCTCATCACTCCCATCGTTTTGTTCCACCTTTGGTCCGTCCCACCACCCTTGTCTGCTCATTCACCGTGACACCCGGTACGCAGTTACTGCTCAAGTCCTCCGACGCCCCGATCCTGTCCATCATATATCCTCTTCGCCCATACATACCTCCATCGCCTCCAGCTCTTACTCGTCCACTCTACTCTTCCATCCACTATGGGCGTCGGTGCTTTTGTCGAGCCACTCGTCGTGGTCACGCTTCTCTTTGGCGGTGCCTGGGTGAACCGCAATACTTCTGTCCGATTCAGTCTGAAGGCGCCATCTTCTCGCCGCAACTCCTCTGACAACCTCGAATCCGGCCTGCGGAGCCCAAACTCTGAAGATGGTCTTCTCGAAGACCCGCAGAATCGCCCCATCTCACCTTCTTTGCTGCCATCACAAGAGTCCAGGTATCGCACAAGGAAGCTGAGGCTGTTTTCGTGGCAGAAAGAGGTCACTTCGCCAAATACTCGCCTACACAAAAACACTTTCTTGAGCAGAGTGCTGCAGAAGCTTCCATTCCTGGTTGAAGTTTGGTACTGGGCCTTGATATACTGGGTTTACCAGGTCGGCCGAGCCATCACCGCTTTGACGCTCGTCGAAGGGACCGTCGATGTGGCTCGTAAACATGCCCTGCAAATCATCCATTTGGAGAAGAAGCTGCACATCTTCTGGGAGCTGCCGGTCCAGCATTGGTTTCTGAAACATCCACTGCTTATGATCTGGACCAACAGAATCTACTCCTTCATCCACATCCCAGGCACCATTCTCTTCCTCGTATTCTTGTTCTATTACACCACTACTTCTAACCGGATCGACAGCCGACGGGAGCATCGTGATGGAAACAGGATCAACGGCAGTCCCGCAGGCCCTCTCCTCTACGAAGCTCGGCGACGCACCATGGCCGTCTGCAACCTGATCGCCTTCATCGTCTTTACTCTGTGGCCCTGCATGCCGCCCCGTCTGCTGTCCGACAAGGATGTCAAGGGACCGATCGGCAAGGAAGCACGCAGCTACGGTTTCGTCGACACTGTGCATGGTGAAGGTGGCGAAAGCAGTGTTTGGACACAGAACAAGTTCTGCAACCAATACGCCGCCATGCCTTCTCTCCACTTTGGCTACTCTCTGCTCATTGGTCTGACCGTCATGACCATCCCTCTGGCGCCCCAGCATCAACAATCGCGGCACTTTAACTTTTCTGTCAGATCGTACCCTCTGTCGACCAGCGTGCCGTCTGTTCGCCGAGTACTCTGCGTTCTAGTTGGCCTCGCATATCCTCTGACCATTCTTCTCGCCATCGTCGCCACGGCTAATCACTTTGTGCTCGACGCCGTTGCCGGGGCCATGGTCTGCGGCATCGCCTGGTACTCGAATGGCATTCTCCTGAATCTCGTACCGCTTGAGGATTACTTCCTGTCGCTACTACGCATTCACAAGCCAGAAAACGTGCCAGTGACAGCAGTCGATGGTCTTGACGATGAAGACGATTACGCCGTTGGCAAGGGTGTTGTCGAGAGGTAGTAGTAGCAGCCCTGGCACAGGACTACTATTATTATCATTCTTGGTTTTTCGCCGACACGCAGTATGCTAATTCATGAAGCCGTGTCGTCGAGGTCAGTTCGGACGTGGAGAGTATAGCAGATCCTCCTGCGAACCGACCGAGGTTGAGGAAGGCGAGGAGCGCGAGGAGTTACAAGCCGCATCTAATATTCGATTCTGAAGCCGGCACCGCACGCGGCCGCCGCGAGCATCTTGAACGCACAAATTCACCCTTGACCCAGCTGCGTCCCCGCAAAAGCTTCAACTACGACGATCTGTTGGAGGAGCACGGCGACGACGATACCGGCCACGCTCTGTCTCCCTCAGATACATTCAGCAGGGGCCGTCTTCCGAAGTATGGATCGACAGGCACGGGATCGGCCACAGCGACCAAGGCGGCGCCGGCTGTTGAGCCTAAATCTCGTGGTTCAGCCCGCTCGAAGCTGTCGGACCGTCCTGCACGAGCGTCACAGCCAGCACCGCCCCGCTCACGCGCCACACGTCCTGCCCCTACTACCCACAGCTGGGAGGATACGGATGACCCTGATGAGGACATGCTGCTTGCGAGAGACTAGATCCAGGCGGGGCCTCCTTGAGGTGGATCATGCATCATGGCTTGATGAGATGGAGCATACGTCATGGCTTGTTGATATGGAGCATGCATCATGGTTGGGTGTGTGGCTATGGGGTTATGATTTATGAAGTTATGCATTAATATCGCTACACGCCTGTGTGTTGAAGACTACTATAATATTACCCGCTTCACGGCCTAATCACTTAATACTTTCTGGCAATCATCTTCTACCGTACGTGGCTTGATGTGTGTGACCTGACATGACGTGCTTGTGGAGATTCTACTTTGATAAGACAAAGATGAATTTATTGATCTATGTATCTACTACGTACTATTTATTGTTGACAGACAAGAAACAAAAAGAAAAAAAGAAAAAGAATAATGACAAGAGTGGGACTTGAACCCACGCCCCTTTCGAGACCAGGAAATAATGCGTTAAGGTGAGTAAGCCTTAACCTGGCGCCATAACCAACTCGGCCATCTTGCCTGATGATGGAGAGATCTGTGGTGTAGGGTGTCTATGTTCTTGGAATGCAGTGTGCTAATGAGTCACTGAGGATTGTGGATGTGTGGGGATCGATTGGGGTTAGTGCGGTTTCTTTTTTTTAAAGGCTTGGGGTTTTCTTAGGGTTGGGTGGGTCTACGCTTGCGGACTGCGATACTTCGAGCTTGACTACTACTTGAACTTCATTCTGCGTATGGGATCAGGTTTCTTTATCTATCTTCTCTCTCTCTCTCTCTCTCTCTCTCTCTCAACAGCTGTATTACGCGACTTGACAACGCTACGATACGGTACGATACGGTACGACAGGGATATATGATGACTTGGTTCTTCTGTGTCGTTGATTGATTGATTGATTCTGGGTTGATTTGACCTGTGGATTGACCTGTCGAATTGATCTGATCATTTCATCTTAATCTTAAGTCTGATTCGACGATGACGGATCAAGCAGGTGCTGGTGGTGGTGCTGGTAGTCCTGATGGTGGTGCTGGTCGTCAAGAAGAACAACAACAGCGACAACGAACAGCAGACGACGACGACGACGTGCGAATCCGACGAGTGGCTGATATCGTCACGTCGTCGCCGTTTCCGCAGGTGGTGATTGGGTCTGGTATGTGGTTTTTCTTTCTTCTCTTCGCTTTCTTCTCTTCGCTTTCTCGCTTCTTTTCCTGAGTAGTTTGTTGTTTTTATTTGCTAAGAGGAGGGAGAGGGAGAGTTTGTCATGTGGGATTGGGATGGATAGGTGGATGTGGTGTTGAGACTTCTCGAACTGTAATCTTTTCATTGCGTTATGGTCGAGTCTGCACTGCACTTCTACCATCTGTCATCTCTCATCTCTCATCTCTCTTCTATTCGTTCATTCATTCGTCCCCCATCCCATCCCATCCCTTCTCCCCCACCCCCCCTTTCTATTCTCCCCTCCACCCTCCCCTCTCTCACACAAACAAACAACCAACAAACCCCCTAACCAAAACCAGCCCTAACAGGCACCCTCACCGGCGCAACCCTCGGCGTCCTCACCTCCGCCCACCCAGCCCTCTTCGCCGCCCTCACCGGCCTCCAATGGTCCCTCCTCTCAAGCACATTCCTCTTCACCCGCACCGCGTACCTGCATCGTGGTG
Source organism: Pseudovirgaria hyperparasitica (assembly GCF_010093815.1). Taxonomy (NCBI): domain Eukaryota; kingdom Fungi; phylum Ascomycota; class Dothideomycetes; order Acrospermales; family Acrospermaceae; genus Pseudovirgaria; species Pseudovirgaria hyperparasitica. The sequence goes on from NW_022985549.1 coordinate 1,071,032, forward strand.
TTATCTTCTCCTCTCCCTTCTCCTCTCCCTCATCCCCATCTCCATCCCCATCTACATCTACACACCCATCCACATACCCATCCGCATCCCCAACGCAGCATTCAACAGCCCAGCAGATGCATCCCCCACCAAAAACCAGCACCGCCGAAGCAGCAAAAGCAAGCTCCCTCGCCGGCGCAGCAGCAGGGGGTCTGACTGCCGCTTCAACGCGTGGCCCGCGCAATGTGCTGCCTGGCATGCTTGTCTTTGGCGCGTTGGGGTTGGTTGGGCAGAGCGTCGTTGATTTTCGGAGGAGCGGGCGGGGTACTACTTCTTCTTCTACTGCGCCTACTACGAACAACACTACAAGCAACACCACCACCACCACCACCACCACAAACAACACCACAAACAACACTACTAGCAGTAATAGAACGACTACAACGACTACCCCGCCCAGCACGACGAACGGCACGACAGCCACGCCAGGCACGACAGCCACGAAAGGAACAGACTCGACAACGAACAAAGAACGGAATATCCTCCAACAAATCGCCGACTCGCGCTGGACGCCCGGCCTGCGCACGCTGTCGGATGGGGAGTATGTGGCGATGATGGAGGAGAAGATGCTGCGGCTGGATGCAGAGATTGCGATTGTTGATGAGCGGATTGCGAGGGTGAAGGTCAAGGGGGGCGGGGAGAGGGGGGTGGAGAGAGGAGTGGAGAAGAAGGGTGGGGAGGACAAAAAGTAAGATAGGGAGGAAGGGGTAGATGGTGGTGTATTATATATCGTATTTTATACGGGCCCAGGTCATGTCACGTTTGGCATTGACGGAATTCATGCATGGCAAGTTACTTGTATTGCATCAATGAGCGTGTATAGTTGGTTACAGCGTGCGTCCTCAATCCACCCCATGTCTTGTCACCACAGCACCTACATGCCCATCTACCCCATGTCTCGTCACCGCAGCACATGCCCCCGCCCAGCTCAGAAGAGCTTGTGCTCGAGCGTCATGTCGCTCTCCGGCTCCAGCCCAACGCAGGCACGGAAGATGTTGGTCAAGGCAGAGCGCTGCTTCGCCAGGGCATTGACCACAGGCGTGCCAGGAGGCGTGAGAGGCGCCTTGAGCATGTAGCTCAGCACACTCAGCACAGAGTGGAAGCCGGCGTAGTCCTTGCCCTCTTCCTTCCACTGGATACGCGTCATCATCTCGGCAACAATGACAAGATCGATAATCAGAGGCGAGGCGAGGAGCGAGTCCTCGCACACGTTGAACATGCTGATCGTCTGGTGGCCGCCCATGAAGATCTCGGCGTAGTACTCGTCGAGCGCACGCTTGTTGTCACCGACCGCGGGCATGTACTTGATGACGACCGTGTGGTCGGGATGCTCGCCTTCCTTGTACAGGACGGTGTTGGCTGCGACCATGTCGTCGACGACGTTGGACTTGGAAATCTCCTTGGAGCGGAACTGCTTGTGGGAGCTCAGGTTCATGCCGTCGTTGTTTCCGAGGTGGTTGTAGCTGGCAATCGACGTGAGCTTGATGCCGGCGTTGATGAGGAAGTCGACCAGTGCAGACTTCATCTTGGTCTGGCCAGACTTGAAGTCGTCTCCACCGACAAAGGCACCGTGCTTCTCAGCAAGTGCGATGGCGCCAGGCACGAACGTGTTCTGGGGCGATCCGTTGATGAACGGGACCTTGTCAAGGATACATGCGACCGCGAACACGGTCGAAGGAGACACCTCCTCGTGACCCTGCTCGATGGCCTTGAGCAGATTGTCCGCAGTGTCGTTGACACCGGGAATAATCTCGGCGTAACGTTCGGTGTTGGCAGTCCACTGGACGATGACCTTGTCGAGGTTATTGGCAGCCTTGAAGTCACTGGAAGAGGATTAGCATGTCTGATGTCCTACTACTAAGTTTGGCTTAAACCTACCGGATGTCCTTGCGGATCTGCTCGACATGTGCATTGCAGGCCTTGGTGCCAGAAAGGACATTGTCGGCACGCTCTTCCTGGTTGGCCGCAATAAAGTCCGGGTAGTAGACACTGGGGAGGGGCTTCATCTGGGCCATCTCCTTCTTGACAAGGCTCTTGAGGGACGGCTCGAGGACCTGAGCGCGATCCATAGCATCAGAGAGGTTCATGCCGCTAATGTCCCAGCCGCCAATGGCAAGATCATTGGGGTGGACCATGGGCAGAAGATCATGAAAGGGAATGTTGATCTCCTTGCCGGACTTGGAGTCTGTGCCTAGCTTGATTGTGGAGCCCATGATGACGGAGCCATAGTAGTTGGCAGATTGCTGTCCCTCACGAGTGTCCCAGACAAGCCCACGGCGATTGGCAATGATACCGGCGGTGACCGTTGTCCCGTTGTTGCCGCCCCACCCGACCAACATCATGCCGACCTTGGGGACCTTGCGTTCGGTCTTGAAGTCGTACTTTGTCTCCTTTGGAGTAGCGACAAATTTGCCATCCGCTCCAGTGCTGATGGCCGTGGTCCGGTAGGTGTACTTGCTGGTGATCTCCGTTTCGGTGTAGGTGACATTGGGAGAGTTGACGACGAAGATATCGTTGGTCGTGGGAGAAGGTACAGGTACGATGGATCCATTCCCGTTCGCGTGGCCGTTAGCAGCTTCGGCGTGAGGTGCCATATTGAGATAGTTCGAGTGTAGTAAACTTTGTACTCGAAAGTGGTTTACTTGGATATGGGTAAATCCGACGAACTCCCCGCAGGAGAGGTGCGTCGGCCGGCGAACGGGTGATGGACGCTGTGGACACGATGAGCATCGACTTTGATGTTTAAGTCGTCACGTAATTCCCAAAGGGGAACGAGTGTGTAGACCATATTTGATAGGGAGGTACTCACGAGTTAAGGAGGTTGGAAAACGTCTTGACAGCGGGCCTGTGGTTGGCCCTGAGACTAGACGGGCGGGTATTATGGTCGATGAAGGAGTCTGATGGACGATACTGTGTATGTGTCTATTCGCGGACTTTCAATTCTATTTCAGTGTTAAGGGAAAAGGAGGAAGAGGTCGGGCGACAGTCTTTTATAAACAGACAAAGCGAACCCCACCAACCCTGCCCCGCGATCCTTGGATCCGCCAAGACCAAGGGACTCTGGCGCCATCCAATAAAGCACCCCACGGCTGCTGGCTTCCAACTAGTACTACACACCGCCAGTTTATATACGATTAGTGTCTATAATATTAGTATTCTAGCCTCTAAGAAGCGAGCCTTATATCGCCGGAGGCATAACACGTTACATAAGAGTCTAATCATAGAACGTTCCATAAATAATAACGCATCCATTCCTCGGTACGTTTACCTCGATATGGTCGGACTTGAGGATAGCGTTAGTAGAGAGCGGTGCGCTTGCACTTGAATGATTAGATAGAGCCATTGGCCATTGTACCCCGCGACCTATCACTCACTTACGCCGCGTAGTCTCCGCCGGACACTGCAAATCATTGTCTTGTGATAAACCAGCTGTGTATCCGGGGTAGATCACATGCCATAGCACTCGAATCTCGAATCACTGTTGTGAAGCCCGACGTAGCATATGATATATATCCTGCGTGAAATTGAAAACCGCGCTGCCGAGAGACGGCGAAAAGTACAAAAGTGCATTTTCTCTATAATCATCAAGCATGCTTGCACATGCCCAGGGGCTGTTGAGAAAGAAGCAGGATAAGCACCAGACCGGGTTGACCACAGCAACCCCTAAAAGACAGATGGTTGGGTTTAGGTCGTTGGTAGCGTATGAGCTTCCTGTGAGAAATGAGGGGAACGAACGCTACAGCACTACTAGCTAAAGTCCCTGCATGTCGAGTTGAGAAGAATTGATGGTACAGTACCAAGTGGCTAGTTGTCATTTCGAGAGTTGGATGAGCGGTCGATCTCCAGCTGCCGGAATGTTTTCGAGATGAGAGGTAAAGTTTGCAGACTCTTGCGTCGGGAGATTCGGGAGATGTGGAAGTCTCGGCACGGTAATCAATCAAGTCTAGTGTACCAGACGAGAGCAAAAGTCTATCTTGTTCTCCCAATGATGATTTCGGCAAGAAGTGGGAAAAGTTGATGAGATATATGCGTATGATGATCGGCTATACCCGGCGGTCTTCAAGTCTTGCATGACCAGAGGACGGAAATGGATCTTCCATAGGTTGTTGATCCATTCAATTGTTGCTGCAGGGACGGAAGACACGACGGCGCGATCAGAGTAACGCTGGTCGAACATGACTAGCAACGTGACCATGACAAGTGCGATCCCTTGTAAGACGAATCACCTGCCATCTACTGTAATCATATGTCAATGGTACCTACTGGTTGTTCCTCAGGAGCAGCGACTGTGTGAGTTCTGAGTCTGTAATTGTATCGAGCCTAGAACAATGAGACAGACAGTGAGGGCAGTTCCGGGACCGGGGACCGTCGGAGGCTGAATGCACGCAGGCAAGGCACGCACGGACTGGGTTGACGGATATATAGACCATGTAAACGGCCATGCATAAGGTGCTCATAATACCATGCATATCTATCCATGCGAGTTATTACGGTCATAATAAGCAGCAAATTTGAAGGTCGTGGGTGATAAGATACGGCTTATTGCTCAATTTTGTATGTTAGAGTGACGAATTTCGGGATTATCCTGGGGTTGTTGAGGTCCATGGAGGAGTTGATGGGCAGGCCGGCAGCGTGCAGTCTGACTCTGACAGAAAGAGTCGCAAGTGGTGTTGCGAGTGTCGGATCGGATCCCTTACGAACAAAGAGGTCACGTGTGATGCATACGATGATTGACGTGGACGAGCATACCGATACCGATGGCAGAGATGATCGATCGTAGTGTAGCAGTCATCAAGTCGATTTTCAGATGAAGATGATGACGATGACGATGCAGATGACGATGTGGTGAGATGAAGAATGTATATCATCATCAAGCTAGATGCTAGCTATTGTGACTATATGTCGCTACAACAAAGGCTTGTGAGGGTGGAGTGAATGCAGTTGCAGCCTAAGGTGGAAGGAATCAGCGCAAAAGGTGGAAGGAGCGAACAGGAACGGGGACAAGGACAGGGACAGAAAGGGGCAGGTGCAGGTGGCGCCATTGCAAGCTGCAGCCGGGGCGCCATGCCTATTCGGGGATGGGTCCAGGGGTTGAGGGTACGGGATTGGCTAAGGGTCTAGCGCCCCGCAGCTCTCAATCTCAATTTTAGCGTGTGGGTCTTGTTTTGTGCACAATTCACCTTGGCACCTGCACTCTTCTTTACACTTCTCTGGCAGGCACACACACACACACACACACAAACAGGCAGGCACTCAGCACACACACACACACACACACATGATGCACCATCGCACCTTCCCTACTTTCTCGTGGTCATGTCACCAATTACACCAATCCAGAGGCAGCCATGACCATCTTCATCTCTCAGCCCGTCCGGCCACATGCACCAACCACACTGCACATGTCTACTGTCCACCTTTTTGTGATAATTAGTTAGTATCGTAATTATATGGTGGAGAGGAACAGGTACACTGACTCGATGATGTTATAATATACACTTCTGTCATGGATGTCAAGCAAGGAGTGCAACAGATAGATACCTAAGGGGTCAGAGAGAGAGAGACAAGACAGACAAGACAGGCAAAACGACCTGAATCGTTGTGCCAAATCCGGATAGCTCTCCATCGGCCGTCAAGCTCGTTTAAGCACGAGACACCCCCACTTTGTCCCCTCAGGCACCCAATCACGTCCGTTGAAGCTGTCTACTACTGCTTTAGCTATACTTGTACTGTTGCTATACACTCATGCGCACCTTGCACACCTTGCGCCCGTCATGTAGTAGTCTAATACTAAGCTGCTGCATTCACTCTTCTTGCGACCGCCTACTTTTCCTTCTCTTCAACTCCGACTTCTAATCATCCTGCCATCTACTACTCCTCTCGAATCTTACATCAATTCGCCGACACGTTGTCGTCACTGTTCATCATTTGCCAGCGCGCGTGCCGGTAATACCTCTAGCCCTATCATCCTATTCTCCATCACGGCGGCAATCTGGTTGATCTACTCCAAATTTCCTCCTCAACCCAATCTGATTGGATACTGGCCTGTTCAATTTAGCTGCGAGCCCATTTCTCCCCACTGGCCAGCCCTGTCCACGCCACCGCCATCGACCAAACAAACATCTAATACCTACTGGGATCCTCCTTACACATCCTGTCCTAAGCTCTTTCTTCAACTGCTCTCGCCACGCTCGTTCTCGGATGCTTCATACTGCAACAACTTTCTTTTCTTGTGTGCGCGACACCAGAGCAATCAAATATGCTGGGCTTAGGAAGATGGAGGAACGCGGCACCGCCTACGCCTACTGCTGCTACTCATGAAGAAAGGTCGTCGAGCACGTTACCGACTATCAAGTGCTCTGATTGCGGCATCGAGATTGAGATCTCCAGACTGGCAGACCACCTCTGTGTGCAAACTACAGAAGGTAATTCCAGCCGCCAGCTCACAACTTGGCCTATCAACTAAACAACTAACCCGCTACCAATAGAGCCAGAAACGTATGAGCCCTCACCACCTCCTCCACATGCCAGACCGGCAGTTCCTCGCTCAGAAACCATGGACTCGTTCGTTGCATCGAATCGCAAATCTTACGGTCTCTTGCGTCCTGGTAGACAAGCACCACCGAAGATAGACCCGGCCGCTGCTAGTGTGTAGAGAGGATATCCCTATCATGAAGCGCTGCTAACAACTACAGACAAACCATACTCAAGACCTATGGCGCCCATCACGCCAGTCAGCGACTACAGCGGTTCGAGAAGTGTTTCTCCTATGATTTCAGGAAGCGGCCGCAAGACTCCCATGCGTAGTGTCACCAGCCCTATGCCTCGACCATACAGCCCTCCTTCACCGGAGCTCAACTCGAACCTCGACTGCGCTTTCCCGCCATGGCCAACGATGGGCAGTCGAAGTAATACTCCAACGGGCGTCAGGCCGCGGGACAGGAAGCCGACCGATCCAGGTACCCGACTGGCACAGCCTCAGTCCAATGCAATGTACGCACCCGTCAGTCCACGATTCGACGGCGGCGCCAATGTGTTGAAGCGGATGGACAACATTTCACCAGGCCCCTTCGATGGCAGGAAAGGGAGCTTTGATCGGAGACCTTCAGCGACCACGACGGATAACACAAGAGTGGATAGCCCACAAGCTGGACCAGACGAGCACAATTCGCCTGCGAAAAGTATACGCAGTCGCTCGCATTCTACCGGTTCGAACAATTCAAGGCGTTCAAGAAGCTCTGTCCGTTCCACCGGCTTGCCAAATGGCCCGAAAGCAGGTTTCAATCTACCACCACCACCACCCCCGCCGCCGGCAGATGACGATGATGACGATGATCATCCTTTCGAAGGCATCGACAAGTTCCTCAGGCGTGTGCGCGATGAGGAGCCTTTGGATGTTCCAAAGCCTTTGAACACGATTGACCGTTCCAAAACCTTTCCGGTGCCAGCTCAGGAGGACCGGGCTGCTTCCTTACCTAGAAGACCATCGGAACCTGCAGCGCGCTCAAGAGCATTAAGCAACGCGACAATCTCTTCTGTGTATTCTTCCGACTCGATTGAAGCGCCTCCAGTGCCTCCGATGCCCTCTCTGAACAATCTTTACTCCTTGGCAACTTCGAAGCCTGGAGCTCCAGTCACCAAGCTTGCGCCAGCTTCACAAATTCCTACTCCGAATAGCCCCGCCGAAAGCTCAATGCACACATCCTCTGAATCAGTTTCTTCTGGTGGATCCATGTCAGGATTTGACGCACGCAGTGTCAGTTCTGTATCCAGCATTCATGAATCCGAGTCTGGAGGTCCCGAAAAGATTAGCCGGGCAAGAAAAGAAAGTGATCCGACGCGGGGCCAATTGCAGTCTCCAACAAGTTATGGTTCGCCCCCTAAGAGACTGCCTTTGGGAGTGCAACCAGGCGTGGTTCGTACGAATGCCCCGGACAACATCTCCCTTCCCAATCCTCCTGCGATACCTGCAACCGTCGAGGAGCTTCCGGAATCTCCAATGGACCCAGCCATTCATAGGGGAATCATAAGCCAGCAGCGACCATCTGTATCCAATGGAAGTGGCCGACCAGTCAACCCTGCCACATACCCAATACCACCTGCTCTATCTCCACCTGAAGAGGTTCCTGCTAGGCCTTCACCCCTTGTCCCAAACTCGGCACCCCAGAATCCTCAGTCTTTTCATCCTCAGCCTCCCGCCGCTTTGCAGCCACGCGGCGCACTTCCTCCACGACTTGATTCGCGTAATGCTGCTCAGCTTCCGAAAAGGCAACCTCCAAACGTCACTCTACCTTTGCCACCACAAAATGAAGGACTACAACGGAAACCCACGAGTGGGAAACGACCCAAATGCCGCGGTTGCAACGAGTCCATTGTTGGCAAATCCGTGAAAGCAGCCGATGGTCGTCTCACTGGTCGCTGGCACAAGGAGTGCTTCACTTGCAAGACCTGCCGGCAACCATTCCAAACGGCCGACTTCTACGTTCACAATAATGCACCCTACTGCGAGCATCACTATCACCAGATGAACAACTCACTCTGTCAACTCTGCAACCGTGGTATCGAGGGCCAGTTCCTTGAGACGGACAAGAAGAGAAAATACCACCCGAGGTGCTTCATGTGCTCACACTGCCGCATTCCCCTCAAGGACGACTATCTCGAGTTCAACGGCAGGCCGTATTGTGAGCGCCACGCTCAACACGCTGCATCCCAGACTTCGATGCTCGGGACGGGTGCACGCCGGTTCCCAGAGCGGAGGACCACTAAACTCATGATGATGATGTGAGGGTCTGCACGTACAACCACTTTACCTTCGATTCACACTACATATTTGGCGATCTATTTACCTACCAGTAAACGACTGGTGGGCTGTTCACTACAAAATTTCTGGAGTCTATCACGCTTGTTTACGACATGACCCCATGTTCGCGGCAGGTCGCATCCATTTACGCTGTCCGCATATATTCCCGCATCTCAGAAGGCGTTTTCAACTTGATACATTTCGCTCTGCGCGCATAACTTTTTTGCGGCACTTTTGAGCCCTGCTCTTGAGCACATTCTGTTTCGGCGATGTTGGCCATTTGATATACCCCTCTACTTGGCTATTGCAGTCACTGGAATTCAGTCATTTGACGCTATTTTCGATTTATATCTGACTCGACGAGTCCAGCCATATTTTCCAACCTACACATGGACACGACGTCCCATTTCCTATGTTGCGAGACCCTTGTCTGAAGCTCTAGTAGCTTTTACTTTCTTGTATACACGTAATGTCTTGATCGTAGTGTATGAATCACAATCGCGTTGAGCGTATAGATAGTATTATAGACTGATACTTGGAATACAACCGTGCTCGTGTCTTGAATAAGAAACATGAATTGCGTATACGAAGCTTTGAGCCCACTGGCAGGTATTCTTTGATTCCAATGTCCTCATGCCCGGGACCGGGAGGCCGGGAGCGTTAGCCAGGCACGAGCCAGGGACAGGGTCCAACCTCTGCCAAAAAAAAAGTCGCAGAGAGCTGTGAGCGCAAAGCATCATTGCGTCCGTTGTCAAGACTCAGTCCGCATCAAACAACACTCTCTTCATCTCGTCCTATACCGCCCACTATGGCGACCTCCACAGACCCAGAAACCTCTACCGACAACACCTCCCGCGATGCGTCCTCCACTTCCTCTACCTCCCTTCCGAAACACCAATCATCCGCCACCAGTCGCGCAAAACCACAACCACATCCACATCCACAACCACAATCACAACCCCGTTCAACCTCCTTCTGGCGCATCCCAGGCCCCCTCAAAACCCTCTTCGAAGCCGTGCCCCTCCACACATATCCCGCGAACCCACTGCCTCAGCGCGCCGCTCAATCCCTTCTCCGGCGCAGACGACGCCTCTCCTCCTCCTCCTCCTCCTCGCCCAGCAGTACACCCGACGCAGCACCACCATCAACACCTTCGCTCTGGCTCTGGATCAACCCCGCTGCCACCGATCGCCTCAGCTTCAATCCTTCCTGTCTGCGATGGCAGGCCTACCTCGCCTTTCTCCAGATCCCCGTCGTTCTCGTGCCGTCAAATAACCACGCCAGTCCGTCCGGCGCGCTGCCGTTTTTGATATCCAACACAGATAGTAGCAGTAGTAGCGGTGGTGGTGGTGTCGTGCCGAGTAATAAGCTGCGGCGATGGGCGGAGGAGAATAGCGCGGTGGCAGACGGCAACAATAACAACGAGGACGAGGATAATGATGATCCTACGGCAGCAGCGCAAAAGAGAGAAGATGATGCGCGACACGAGGCGTACATCTCCCTCGTCGAGACATCCATCCGCCGAGCCTGGGTTCGTCCTTTCCCCCCTCCCCCTTTCCATCCCACCCCAATCACTGCCGAACAAACAAACAAACAAACTAACTAACTAACCCACCCACCAGCTCTACACCCTCCACCACACCCCACTCTTCACCTCCCTAACCCACCCCCTCTACATCACCCCCGCATCCCAATCCATCTTCATCCGCACCGCGCTCTCCCACCAATTACGCGCCGCCGCAACAGCCGAACTCCTTAAATCATCCACCACCACCACCACCTCTACATCATCTACATCCACAACGGAAGGCGGCATAATCGACGCAGAAGAGATCTACACCCGCGCAGACGAGGCGTTTGAGGCGCTAGAGCGTGGGCTGGGCGGTGAGGAGTGGTTTTCGGGCAAGGCGCGGCCTGGCTGGTTGGATGCGGTTGTGTTTGGGTATACGGGGTTGGTGCTGAGGGGGGATGGTGGTGGTGGGGATGATGAGGGGAGAGGGGATGGGGAAGGGGATGGGTGGAGGATGTTAAGGGAGAGTAGGCTGGGGCAGATGGTTGAGCGGAGAGACGGGTTGAGGAGGCATCGGGAGAGGATTGTGCGGGGGTATTTCTGAGGGTGGGTGGCGGGGGAGGGGGTTATAGGGGAAGGGGAAGAGGAAGAGATGGATTGAGGACTCGCTTGTAAGATATTTCTGATGAGAGTTGGGGGGTGTTGTCGTGTACCTAGGTAGGTAGTGCAGTGTACGAAGGCAACGAACCTGCGAATGTACACGCTGCGTAATTACGCTAACGAGAAGAAGAGCCTGATTGTACTACATATATGGATATGTCCATATATCCCAAAGAAAAACCGTCCACTCATATCATACATGGCCTTATATGCACCACCCACTGTTGCCACCGCATCTAGGAACCCCAATGCACAGAAATCAAACGATAATACGCCTTTGGTGTTTAATTGTTCATGGTACTTACCGTGCTAATCATGTCATGTCATACATAGCATATCAAGTGTGACAGACAGACAGACAGACAGACAGACAGACAGACAGACAGACAGACAGACAGACAGACAGACAGACAGACAGACAGACAGACAGACAGACAGAC